>NC_059216.1:3894183-4194183 GCF_020615455.1 Coregonus clupeaformis | reverse complement strand
TTATTTGATTTTTGAGTTGATCTGTGCCTGTGGTGGCGGAGGGGGTCCCACTCCCAGATATCCACCCCACTCCCAGATATCCACCCCACTCCCAGATATCCACCCCACTCCCAGATATCCACCCCACTCCCAGATATCCACCCCACTCCCCATGAGCTCCAGTAGCAGACAGCGCTTCCACTGGAGCTTTCTCTCAGACGACGTAGGCCTAACCCAATCTGTATCCCTCCACACCCCTTTCCTTTTTCCTGCTCCCAGCATGGGACCTTGTTGCCTGTCTGACTGATTTCTCTCCATTGTGACTAGTGGAACATTGAACTGCTAATGTTTTGTCTCTGTTCCTGTGTCTTAAAGTTAACGACCATAAAGGTGTGTTCTCCCCTGTAGCCATAGTTACAAACAATCTGTCAATCAATCAAATGTATTTATAAAGCCCTTTTTACATCAAATCAAATGTTTTGGTCATGTACATGTGTTTAGCAGATGTTATTGCGGGTGTAGCGAAATGCTTGTCAGCAGACGTCACAAAGTGCTTATACCAAACCCAGCCTAAAACCCCAAACAGAAAGCGTAGATGTAGAAGCACGGTGGCTAGGAAAAACTCCCTAGAAAGGCAGGAACCTAGGAGGAAATCTAGAGGAACCAGGCTCTGAGGGGTGGCCAGTCCTCTTCTGGCTGTGCCGGGTGCAGATTATAACAGTACATGGCCATTAAGGCCAGATCGTTCTTCAAGATGTTCAAACGCTCATAGATAACCAGCAGGGTCAAATAATAATCACAGTGGTTATAGAGGGTGCAACAGGTCAGCACCTCAGGAGTAAATGTCAGTTGGCTTTTCATAGCCGAGCATTCAGAGGTCAAGACTGCAGGTGCAGTAGAGAGAGGGAGAGTTGAAAGCAGCAGTTCCGGGACAACGTTGCACGTCCGGTGAACAGGTCAGGTTTCCATAGGCAGAACAGTTGAAACTGGAGCAGCTTCTGTGTTGCCTGATCTGGTGTATTGTGATTCATGAGTGGAAAAGGATCATGTCAGATAGGGCCTGTCTAATGAATGGTCAATAGGCCTACAGTACACTGACACTCCCCGAGTGTCCCTCCCTGGCTGGAACTGAATGTGCTTCATCAAGACGAACTGGCCGCTTGCTCACGCAGTCCTTGTAGTCGAACACTACCTTCAAGGACTTTCACTACATGAAGAACATGGAAGCACGCACACAGGACAGGCACATACACACACACACACGACAGCCCTTTATGCCATAAGGCTCAACAATGAGTTATGAGACTGTAGCAACCGAGGCCAGAGGACCTCTGATGGGAGGGTGACTGTTGTTCCAATATGGCCGACCTGTTGCACACAGTGTCATAAATGTCTCATAGACAGGCAGGTTACTGCCAACGCGCTGGCTCCAACTCCACTCCTCTAGACTCCTCTCTCCCTGTCTGTTGCATTTCTCTGACAACCAGACTGGCTGACTGTCTATTGTTGATAACCTGGCTGAGGCTAGGTGGACCGACAGCTGACTCGCTCATCCTTCCTGCTGCCATTGGAGTTTGCATAGTGATGTAAGGCTTTATTTGCATAAGTGTTGGAATGCAGTGTTGACTCATTCAGTCAGACCTGGGATCAAACTCTCAACATGTCATTATTCATTTTATTTGATATATGTAAGCAATAAGGCCCGAGGGGGTGTGGTATATGGCCAATATACCACGGCTGTGTGTGTGTGCGTGCGCGTGCGTGTGTGTGAGAAAGGAGGGTGGGAGAGGGGAGGATGTGTGTGGGAGAGGGAGAGAGGAGGATGTGAGGGTGAGCGAGAGAGAAAGAAAGAGGATGTGTGTGGGAGTGAGTGAGCGAGAGAGGAGGATGTGTGTGTGGGAGTGAGTGAGCGAGAGTGTAGGTGAGGGAGGCAGGGAGAGTGTGTAGGCTATGTGTGTAAAGTTGTCTGAAGAGTAGGCTGAAGATGGTTTCATATAGGCCTAGTGTGTTTTCCCCTTACTGACACAATGAAAATGCAGATCATAATGCATTTATACTGAACAGAAAAGTGTTGGTCCCATGTTTCATGAGTTGAAATAAAAGATACCAGAAATGTTCCATACGCACAAAAAGCTTATTTCTCTGAAATGTTGTGCACAAATTTGTTTACATCCCTGTTAGTGAGCATTTATCCTTTGCCAAGATAATCCATCCACCTGACAGGTGTGGCATATCAAGAAGCTGATTAAACGGCATGATCTGGGAACAATAAAATGATACGTTTTGTCACACAATGCCACAGATGTCTAAATCTTATTTTTTACAAATGTTTCTCCCCAATTTCGTGATATCCATTTGGTAGTTAGTCTTGTCCCATCGCTGCAACTCCACTACGGACTTGGGAGAGGCAAAGGTCGAGAGCCATGCGTCCTCCGAAACACAACCCTGGCAAGCCACACTGCTTCTTGACACACTGCTCGCTTAACCCGGAAGCCAGCTGCACCAATGTGTTGGTGTAAACACCGTCCAGCTGGCGACCGAGTCAGCTTGCAGGCGCCCGGCCCGCCACAAGGAGTCGCTAGAGCACGATGTGACAAGGAAAATTCCTGCTGGCCAAACCCTCCCCCGACACTGGGGCAATTGTGCGCCGCCTCATGGGTCTACCGGTCACGGCCGGCTGTGACAGCCTGGGATCGAACCCGGGTCTGTAGTGACGCCTCAAGCACTGCGATGCAGTGCCTTAGACCGCTGCGCCACTCGGGAGCCCAATGTCTTACGTTTTCAGGGAGTGAGCAATGTCCACCAGAGCTGTTGCCAGAGAATTGAATGTCGTTTTAGAGAATTTGGCATTACGTCCAACCGGCCTCACAACCGCAGACCATGTATAACAGCACCAGCCCAGGACCTCCAAATCCGGCTTCTTCACCTGCGGGATCGTCTGACACCAGCCACCCTGATGAAACAGAGGAGTGTTTCTGTCTGTAATAAAGCCCTTTTGTGGGAAAAAAACTCATTCTGATTGGCTGAGCCCTCCCAGGCCCACCCATGGCTGCGCCCCTGCCCAGTAATGTGAAATCCATAGATTAGGGACTAATTCATTCATTTCAATTTACTGATATCCTTTTATGAACTGTAAAATCGCTGAAATTGTTGCATGTTGCGGTTAAATTTTTTCCGGTATATATGAGGGGGCAAACCCTGTGGTATCACAATACTACTCGTGATACTTGGCCTGGTATCACATCGTTAGAAACATTTTGCTTTTGTGACAACCTCATTACAAAAAATGTCTTGCAGTTTACACAGATGTTTCGCGTGTTTCCGCACAAAAAAATATTGTCATCCTCTGTAGCTCAATTGGTAGAGCATGGTGCTTGTAACGCCAGGGTAGTGGGTTCGATCCCCGGGACCACCCATACGTAAAAATGTATGCATACATGATTGTAAGTCGCTTTGGATAAAAGCGTCTGCTAAATGGCTTATTATTATTATTATTATTATTATTATTATTATTATTATTATTATTATTATTATCATCATCATCTTTTTGGGCCATCAAATCAAATGTTATTTGTCACATGCGCCGAATACAATGGGTGTAGACCTTACTGTGAAATGCTTACTTACAAGCCCTTAACCAACAATGCAGTTTTAAGAAAAATATTTACTAAATAAACTAAAGCAAAAAATTAAAGAGCAACAATAAAATAACTATAACGAGGCTATACACAGGGGGTACCGGTACCAAGTCAATGTGCATGGGTACAGGTTAGTCAAGGTAATTTTTAGTGATATGTACACGTAGGTATGGGTAAAGTGACTATGCATTGATAATAAACAGCGAGTAGCAACAGCGTAATTCTTTTTTTGGGGGGGGGGGGGGGGTCAATGCAAATAGTCCGGGCAGCCATTTGATTAGCTGTTCAGCAGTCTTATGGCTTGGGGGGTAGAAGCTGTTAAGAAGCCTTTTGGACCTAGACTTGGTGCTCTGGTACCGCTTGCTGTGCTGTAGCAGAGAGAACAGTCTAGGGTGGCTGAAGTCTTTGGAATTTAAGGGGGCCTTCCTCTGACACCGCCTGGTAGAGAGGTCCTGGATGGCAGGAAGCTTGGCCCCAGTGATGTACTGGGAAGTACGCACTACCCTCTGTAGCGCTTTGTGGTCGGAGGCCGAGCAGTTGCCATAGCAGGCAGTGATGCAACCAGTCAGGATGCTCTCGATGGTGCAGCTGTATAACTTTTTGAGGATCTGAGGACCCATGCCAAATCTTTTCAGTCTCCTGAGGGGGAATATGCTTAGTCATGCCCTCCTCACGACTGTCTTGGTGTGTTTGGACCATGATAGTTTGTTGGTGATGTGGACACCAAGGAACTTGAAGCTCTCAACCTGCTCCACTACAGCCCCGTCGTTGAGAATGGGGGCGTGCTCGGCCCTCCTTTTCCTGTAGTCCACGATCAACTCCTTTGTCTTGATCACGTTGAGGGAGAGGTTGTTGTCCTGGCACCACACTGCCAGGTCTTTGACCACCTCCCTATAGGCTGTCTCATCGTTGTCGGTGATCAGGCCTACCACCGTTGTGTCGTCAGCAAACTTAATGATGGTGTTGGAGTCGTGCTTGGCCACGCAGTCATGGGTGAACAGGGAGTACAGGAGGGGACTAAGCATGCACCCCTAAAGGGCCCCCGTGTTGAGGATCAGCGTGGCATATGTGTTGTTGCCTACCCTTACCACCTGGAGGTGGCCCGTTAGGAAGTCCAGGATCCAGTTACAGAGGTAGGTGTTTTAGTCCCAGGGTCCTTAGCTTAGTGATGAGCTTTGAGAGCACTATGGTGTTGAATGCTGAGCTACATGTAGTCAATGAATAGCATTCTCACGTAGGTGTTCCTTTTGTCCAGGTGGGAAAGGGCAGTGTTGAGTGCAATATAGATTGCATAATCTATGGGTCTGTTGGGGCAGTATGCAAATTGGAGTGGTCACCAGTTTGCATCACTTTATTTAGGTCAATAGTACAGTAAGGAGCACAGGGGAGGGTGTCCCCTACCCCATCCTTCCTCCCCCTCCCTTGTCCTCCCTAACCCTTACCTGTAGTATGCTGTAGCCCAGGCTGAACCTCGTCCCTCTCCATACTCACCCTCCCTATGCCTTCCACAACCATGGCATGCACAGTCACAGGAGATGGGAGCAAGCGGCCAGTGTGCATCCACGCGTAAACTTATTTTTTAAATGACGGGATCGTAATCTAGAGAACCAGAGAACAAACGAATGAGGGCAGGCTGGCGGGCGGGCACTCGGTCTCCTGACTGCCTCCCTCTCCTCTCATTGGCCGGTGGGCCGTGTCACGTGATGTGTGACTGGGTTATGGGGTGCAGGACGGGGCCCCTCTTGGCTCTCTGGAGTCTGAAACCCCCCCCCAAACCCAGTGCCGGATACCGGCCCCTGAGTCGCCGTGACAGCTGTCAGTGTGGCGACCGTCAACCTCTGAGTGGGTTATTGCTGGGGGGGCGGGAGGGTTCTCTTCTCCTCTCCTTTACGGTGCAAAGCGGTTCAACACTCACTGATCTCTTGGAAGAAACTGGGCAAGAAAGACTTCCAGTAACAATGCATTGGGGAGGGTTGGTTTGATTGAGCTGTGCTGTGGGGCTGCAGGGTTTTTACTGACTCACTGCACTATATAGTGTTCACTAAGTTCTTGGAAGAAACTGGGGGAAATGATGGGCTGCGCTGTGGGGTTTTCTCTCACTCTGTGTGTGTGTGTGCAGGTGGGTGCCTGTGTGTATACGAGGCACGGCTCCTGATCTGGAAGACGTGATGAGTTTGACTGGAAAAGCCGGAGATGAAAGGAAGGGGGGTAGTGGAAGGATGGACGAGAGACAGAGAGACATGGTGATGGAAGACGGATGAAGGATAAAAGAGAGAGACTGAGTGAGAGACCTGATGGAAAACAGAGGAGACATGTTTAAGAGACATGTTCAAGCCTATTCCTAACCAGAGTGTAAATCACACAGCCTATCTACTCTCTGTATTGGAGAATGGCACAACAGTTTGAGTTACTGGGGTGATATGCTAGGCAGGCCTAGATTTACATTAGAGTCATTTAGCAGACGCTCTTATCCAGAGCGACTTACAGTTAGTGAGTGCATACATTTTTTTCACACTGGTCCCCCGTGGGAATCGAACCCACAACCCTGGCGTTGCAAGCGCCATGCTCTACCAACTGAGCTACACGGGACTATGTCTATATGTCCGTTGTTCTATGTAGCCTACTGTCAGTTGGAGTTACTAGGGAAATAGGCTATGTAGCCTACTGTCAGTTGGAGTTACTAGGGAAATAGGCTATGTAGGCTTAAGTCAGTTGTTCTATGTAGCCTATTGTCAGTGAAATGACATAGGGCAATTCCACGGTGATGGAGTGATGCTGAGACTCAGATTTTACACTTTCAAATGTATGTAAAACAAAAACCAATGATTGCAAAGTTATACAAACCATACAACTCTATGCACAGGGACGACTTTTAAAAATATCCACAGAATTTTACAAAACACATTTGCTTGAACAGGGTAGATGTTTTGTTCTTATTTTAAATGTGTGTGGCTGTTCCTGTCTGTTGGTGTTCTGTATTTTGTTGGTGTTTTGTGTGGACCCCAGGAAGAGTAGCTGCTGCGTCTGGAATACCAATACCAAGATGCAACATTTTGTAAGAGAATGACGGTTTGTGCTGTTGGTGCCGTCATCATGTTACCAAACTTTACATCTGCACTGTTCAAGTAAATGTTTTTGTAAAATGTTCAGTGGAAATTGTTCAAAGTCGTCCTTGTGCATAGAATTGTCACCTGCCAGTGTTTTGGGTGTTTTTAAAGAGCTGAAGAAGTGCAGCTGAGGCATTTTCGAAGAATGTGCATGGATAAAGGGAAACAGGTGTGTGTGTGTGCCTGTGTTAACTGCTGTTGGGCATATCACAAAGTGAAATATATTAGTTGGTGAATATCTCTGTGTGTGTTTCGATTGTCTGTAAACAATCTCTTTTGCGTGAAGTGTGGTTTTTGTGTGTGTGTGTGTGCGTGCGCCACTTCTAGCGTGTGCCACTTTGAGTGTATGTGCTTGTATGTGTTTTTTCCATGTAGTGTGTGTGTGTCTCGTCTATGCCTGTAGTGCTCCTCTTATGAGTCTGATTCCATCCTGTCTGGTCTGACAGGGGTCATGGGGTCATGAAGGGATGAGTGAAGTAGAGGACAAGAAAGGGGTCGAGGCTGATGTTATGGGGGAGGAGAGAAATGGAGGGATGACAAGGGGAGAGAGGAGAGGACTGTGTACAAAACATTAAGAACTATGCTCTTTCCATGACAGACTGACCAGGTGAAAGCTATGATCCACTTCAATCAGTGTAGGTGAAGGGGAGGAGACAGGTGAAAGAAGGATTTTTAAGCCTAGAGACAATTGAGACATGGATTGTGTATGTGTGCCATTCAGAGGGTGAATGGGCAAGACAAAGGATGTAAGTGCCTTTGAACAGGGTATGGTAGTAGGTGCCAGGCGCACCGGTTTGTGTCAAGAACTGCAACGCTGCTGGGTTTTTCATGCTCAACAGTTTCCCGTGTGTATCAAGAATGGTCCACCACCCAAAGGACATCCAGCCAACTTGACACAACTGTGGGAAGCATTCGAGTCAACATGGGCCAGCATCCCTGTGGAAGGCTTTCGACACCTTGTAAAGTCCATGCCCCAACGATTGAGGCTGTTCTGAGGGGTGGGGTGCATAACTCAATATTAGGATAGTGTTCTTAATGTTTTGTACACTCAGTGTATTGAGCCTGCAAGTGCAATATGTTTTATTGTTATTGTCACATACAGCAGATAGGTGCAGTGAAATGTGTTGTTTTACAGGGTCAGACATAGTAGTACAGCACACCTGGAGTGAATTAGGGTTAAGTGCCTTGATCAAGGGCACGTAGACTGATTTTTCACCTCGTCAGCTCAGCTATTCGAACCAGCAACTTTTCGGTTACTGGCCCAACGCTCTAACTGCTAGGCAAGGGTAGAAATGAAGGGAGTAGAAAAAGAGGTAGAGAGCAGAGGGAGGGGGTAGGGATTGACAGAGCACCTGTGAATGAGAAGGTCGATTGATGTTGATGCTGCTGAACACTAGAGCTAGCATATACTGTGTATCATTTCATGTGATGTTAGTTCCCACTAGAACTAGCCTATGCTAGCTTGTGTTTGGCTGCAGTTGAGCAGAAACTTTCAGATTGACTGTATTTAATCTCATAAGCCTAATGAAGAAATTACATATTTTTGACAGTCACCCGCAAAAAATGTTGACGTGCATGGTGGTGCAGCCCTTTTTAGATTGAATTGGATTAGGTTAGTGAGAAATTCATGACTCTTCCGATGGTTTAGATTGTACAGCTGTAGTAACAGGACTATCAACTCCTAGGGGGTTACATTCCCCTCCCATCTCTTCCTCCCCTTGTCTCGGTGGTATGTAGCCAGGCCTATATAAGCTGTGCGTGTGGGTGTGGGTGAGTGTGCACACGTGTTGGGGAATGCCAGAGCAGCAGCTGCTGTTATAGCAGAGCTCCGTCCTAAATTGAGGATAAATGCTCCCAAACAGTTTTACAGGGACTCTGCGACAGGAGAAAATCTATTGGCCGGAATGATAGTAAACAAAGCAGCACGTCACAGTAGAGTAGAGTGGAGAGGATTCCCCCTGCCTCCAGTAGTCGATGCCTGGCTTCATTGGGACCACTCCAGGGTTAATTGGGGCATGAACTGAACTTAACAGCCTGGCCAATAAACTCCTAAACTACCAAATAAACTAAGTGAGGTCTTAGGCACAGCCCGCTAGATAGAGGGAAGTTGGCTGGCTAGAGGACACTAGCTTTAACTGCAGGCTGGGAATGGTAGGTTCTGTTCCGACTCCACAATCCTCTGTTTTTATTGTTGAGTTTGATTGAATGTCCAATTGTAAGACAATTTCCTTCAGGAATCTTCTAGGACAGGATCGGAGAAGTTAGAGCCGTTTGCTTATATCTCGCCTACCTGGTTGTCACAGCTCTGCCAATGGGAGTGAACAAACACACAGCCACACAGACTGATGATCTGGAGAACTACAGTGAGGGAAAAAAGTATTTGATCCCCTGCTGATTTGGTTGCCCACCGACAAAGAAATGATCAGTCTATCATTTTAATAGTAGGTTTATTTGAACAGTGAGAGACAGAATAACATCAAAGAAATCCAGAAAAACGCATGTCAAAAATGTTAGAAATTGATTTCCATTTTAATGAGGGAAATAAGTATTTAACCCCCTCTCAATCAGAAAGATTTCTGGCTCCCAGGTGTCTTTTATACAGGTAACGAGCTGAGATTAGGAGCACACTCTTAAAGGGAGTGCTCCTAATCTCAGCTTGTTACCTGTATAAAAGACACCTGTCCACAGAAGCAATCAATCAATCAGATTCCAAACTCTCCACCATGGCCAAGACCAAAGAGCTCTCCAAGGATGTCAGGGACAAGATTTTAGACCTATACAAGGCTGGAATGGGCTACAAGACCATCGCCAAGCAGCTTGGTGAGAAGGTGACAATGGTTGGTGCGATTATTCGCAAATGGAAGAAACACAAAATAACTGTCAATCTCCCTTGGCCTGGGGCTCCATGGAAGATCTCACCTCGTGGAGTTGCAATGACCATGAGAACGGTGAGGAATCAGCCCAGAACTACACGGGAGGATCTTGTCAATGATCTCAAGGCAGCTGGGACCATAGTCACCAAGAAAACAATTGGTAACACACTACGCCGTGAAGGACTGAAAACCTGCAGCGCCCGCAAGGTCCCCCTGCTCAAGAAAGCACATATACAGGGCTGTCTGAAGTTTGCCAATGAACATCTGAATGATTCAGAGGAGAACTTGGTGAAAGTGTTGTGGTCAGATGAGACCAAAATCGAGCTCTTTGGCATCAACTCAACTTGCCGTGTTTGGAGGAGGAGGAATGCTGCCTATGACCCCAAGAACACCATCCCCACCGTCAAACATGGAGGTGGAAACATTATGCTTTGGAGATGTTTTTCTGCCTAGGGGACAGGACAACTTCACCGCATCAAAGGGACGATGGACGGGGCCATGTACTGTCAAATCTTGGGTGAAAACCTCCTTCCCTCAGCCAGGGCATTGGAAATGGGTCGTGGATGGGTATTCAAGCATGACAATGACCCAAAACACACGGCCAAGGCAACAAAGGAGTGGCTCAAGAAGAAGCACATTAAGGTCCTGGAGTGGTCTAGCCAGTCTCCAGACGTTTATCCCATAGAAAATATGTGGAGGGAGCTGAAGGTTCGAGTTGCCAAACGTCAGCCACGAAACCTTAATAACTTGGAGAAGATCTGCAAAGAGGAGTGGGAAAAAATCCCTCCTTAGATGTGTGCAAACCTGGTGGCCAACTACAAGAAACGTCTGACCTCTGTGATTGCCAACAAGGTCAAATACTTATTTCCCTCATTAAAATCCAAATCAATTTCTAACATTTTTGACATGCGTTTTTCTGGATTATTTTGTTGTTATTCTTTCTCTCACTGTTCAAATAAACCTACCATTAAAATTATAGACTGATCATGTCTTTGTCAGTGGGACAATGTACAAAATCAGCTGGGGATCAAATACTTTTTTCCCTCACTGTATTTAGAATGATTTTCCAGCCCGTATCAGACAACTTTTTTTTTCACAGCCCACATATCATGATTCATAAGGCCCACATGTTTTATGCTTTATGGGTGCAGTCGGCGTGCCTGGCGGGCAAAGATGCTAAGCTGGCAGATGTCTTCTACTCTCACTACCCAGACAGGTTGAGACAGTATGCTGGTCTGCTGATGCTGTAACAGCATGCTGTAGCCAGGCCCCAGTGGGGAATAGGCATACCAGGGGATGAGGAGAGCAAGCTAGTGGGACGTGGGTGGTGGGGAGAGGACTGGAAAGCAGCTGCCAAATACTACCACTCCCTTACCGACCATCCTTCCATCGCCCACACCTTCCCTCCCTCCCTGACTGTCAGAGAGCTAAGCCTGGGGTAACTCGCTGTCCATGGCAGGACTTGTCAGCTCAACACTGGCCTGCGTCCCAAATGGCACCCTTTTCCCTATATAGTGTTCCCTATGAGCCCTGGTCAAAAGTAGTGCACTAAATAGGGAATAAGGTGCCATTTGGGACCCCAGCCTAGTGCCAGACGGAATCTGCACAGATGTTTTCCTATGGTCAATGCCATTATAACATTGCTTGCAAATGAAATCTTTAAAGCTGTAGACCTATTTGATTTTAATATAAAAATATTAATGTTTTGTTTAGGCTAATCAATGTGTTGTGGCAGATGGTATTCGTGTACAAGTGAATGTGGCAGACGTTATTCTGGATATTTGGGTATTCTAGGGCTATCCCCGACAAAAACAAATCTTGGTCGACCAGAATCTTATCTACACGAGGAGTCTGCAACCTTTCTCATGTGGAATGACAATTTATCTTACCATTTCTACTGATCTACGTGCCAGTTATGGTTTTCATATGCACATTTCCGTGGGACATTTTCATTTAATTTATAATGATAAAAATGATATCCAAATCTAAATGAAAATGATCATTGCCAACTATGTAGAAGCCAACAAATAAAAACATTGCAGCCCCGCAGGTAGAAAATATCCGGATAAAAATAAATATCATATAAATCACATTGGCTACACATGGCTTGTCTGCAACGAACTTGAAACATTGTATAAACTATTAACTTGGGTCTGCCAGGAAGCTTGTGCCACCAAATTTGCAACATTGTATAAAATATTCTTGGCCTTCAGTTAGTGGTGGTGCGTTAAGCCAATCAAAAATACTATCAGATCCCCAAATGGGCACATTTATATGTCTACATTTGCGCGCAGCCCAGGTAGCCTATAGACCTATTTCTATGCGTAATCAGGTGCACGTCCTTACTCAACATTGACAGGAGCGCTCCAAACCAAAGACAGTGACTAAATTGACAAAACTCGTAAATGGAATGAAATAAACCAAAACTTGTTTCTCACAATAGGTTGTGCACTCCGCAAACAACGTGTCCAGTCCGACAATGAGAACGGTAAAAGACTGGAATAATAATATATTGAATGCATTAACGGAAATTACTGTAACTAAATAAACGTTGTAGATTAGAAATGATCGGAATTAACGGTAAATGTACTACTATTGATATATTTAATGGGGAATTGATAGACCCTAACAATCAAACGCAACCAATTCACATAATAAAGTTATGAAACGATAAATGTGCACAAATTGGCAGAAGAGAGCGCATTCTGGAGAGAGATGTGCATTTACATTTTTAGTCATTTAGCAGACGCTCTTATCCAGAGCAATTAGGGTTAAGTGCCTTGCTCAAGGGCACATCAACAGATTTTTCACCTATTCGGCTCGGGGATTACAACCAGCGGCCTTTCGGTTACTGGCACAACGCTCTTAACCACTAAGCTACCTGCCGCCCCTGCATCTTAGTCACAATCCCCTTCTTCATGGACGGTGCCATTCCCGCGGCCTCCGCAATGGATTAGTCTCGGCCTTCGCAATGGATTAGTTCACTGAGATGGGCGCGAATAAGACCATGTCTCGTGTGCCATAAAATATATATATACAGTGGGGAGAACAAGTATTTGGTACACTGCCGATTTTGCAGGTTTTCCTACTTACAAAGCATGTAGAGGTCTGTCATTTTTATCATAGGTACACTTCAACTGTGAGAGACGGAATCTAAAACAAAAATCCAGAAAATCACATTGTATGATTTTTAAGTAATTCATTTGCATTTTATTGCATGACATAAGTATGATACATCAGAAAAGCAGAACTTAATATTTGGTACAAAAACCTTTGTTTGCAATTACAGAGATCATACGTTTCCTGTAGGTCTTGACCAGGTTTGCACACACTGCAGCAGGGATTTTGGCCCACTCCTCCATACAGACCTTCTCCAGATCCTTCAGGTTTCGGGGCTGTCGCTGGGCAATACGGACTTTCAGCTCCCTCCAAAGATTTTCTATTGGGTTCAGATCTGGAGACTGGCTAGGCCACTCCAGGACCTTGAGATGCTTCTTACGGAGCCACTCCTTAGTTGCCCTGGCTGTGTGTTTCGGGTCGTTGTCATGCTGGAAGACCCAGCCACGACCCATCTTCAATGCTCTTACTGAGGGAAGGAGGTTGTTGGCCAAGATCTCGCGATACATGGCCCCATCCATCCTCCCCTCAATACGGTGCAGTCGTCCTGTCCCCTTTGCAGAAAAGCATCCCCAAAGAATGATGTTTCCACCTCCATGCTTCACGGTTGGGATGGTGTTCTTGGGGTTGTACTCATCCTTCTTCTTCCTCCAAACACGGCGAGTGGAGTTTAGACCAAAAAGCTCTATTTTTGTCTCATCAGACCACATGACCTTCTCCCATTCCTCCTCTGGATCATCTAGTTGGTCATTCGCAAACTTCAGACGGGCCTGGACATGCGCTGGCTTGAGCAGGGGGACCTTGCTTGCGCTGCAGGATTTTAATCCATGACGGCGTAGTGTGTTACTAATGGTTTTCTTTGAGACTGTGGTCCCAGCTCTCTTTAGGTCATTGACCAGGTCCTGCCGTGTAGTTCTGGGCTGATCCCTCACCTTCCACATGATCATTGATGCCCCACGAGGTGAGATCTTGCATGGAGCCCCAGACCGAGGGTGATTGACCGTCAACTTGAACTTCTTCCATTTTCTAATAATTGCGCCAACAGTTGTTGCCTTCTCACCAAGCTGTTTGCCTATTGTCCTGTAGCCCATTCCAGCCTTGTGCAGGTCTACAATTTTATCCCCGATGTCCTTACACAGCTCTCTGGTCTTGGCCATTGTGGAGAGGTTGGAGTCTGTTTGATTGAGTGTGTGGACAGGTGTCTTTTATACAGGTAACGAGTTCAAACAGGTGCAGTTAATACAGGTAATGAGTGGAGAACAGGAGGGCTTCTTAAAGAAAAACTAACAGGTCTGTGAGAGACGGAATTCTTACTGGTTGGTAGGTGATCAAATACTTATGTCATGCAATAAAATGCAAGTTAATTACTTAAAAATCATACAATGTGATTTTCTGGATTTTTGTTTTAGATTCTGTCTCTCACAGTTGAAGTGTACCTATGATAAAAATTACAGACCTCTACATGCTTTGTAAGTAGGAAAACCTGCAAACACATATCACTGTAGACAGTCCCAGTCTGGCCTAAATTAGACACATATCACTGTGTGTTTCCCACGGGGGGCCAGTATGAAAATGTATGCACTCACTAACTGTAAGTCGCTCTGGATAAGAGCGTCTGCTAAATGACTAAAATGTAAATGTAATTGTATCAAATACTTGTTCTCCCCACTGTATATATACACATTTGTTACTGCTCGACCCCAAAAAAAAATGTTTTTGAACAACAGCCTATCAACCAAACAATCGACCAGTCGACTACTTGTTGTCAGCCCTAGGGTTTTCAAATAATTTCCGGTGGCACAAGGATAATCTACAGTCTCTGCATAGAATCCATCTGACAGTAGTGGTAATTAGTTTTTCCCCTACCTAACCATCCATATAGGCGTGGTGGTCCACCTTGCTGACTGAGCAGTGTCTCTGGCCATGTGTCTCTGGCCATGTGTCTCTGGCCATGTGTCTCTGGCCATGTGTCTCTGGCCATGTGTCTCTGGCCATGTGTCTCTGGCCATGTGTCTCTGGCCATGTGTCTCTGGCCATGTGTCTCTGGCCATGTGTCTCTGGCCATGTGTTGGTGTTGTGAGATGATCTGATAAGAACAGGGCCATAGGCTAGAGGGAGCAGTCACAGTGATAGGACAAGGGCAAACTAACTATTGCTACATTGTTTAGGAAGGGAGTTGGCTGGGGTGTGTGTGAGAACATGTAGCAAACCGCTTGGATGAAGTGCTTGCACCCTCTCTCTCTCGCTCTCTCTTTCTCTCTCTCTCTCTCTCTCATTCACTCTCATTCACTCACTCACTCATTCACACCCTTCTTCCCTCTGATTCAGCAGTCAGCAACGTAGGCCTGAGGTCGCAGGCATGGCTTTATATAGAGAGTACATCTTTAATAAGCCAATCATCCTTTATAGGCCCTGGGCTAGCCTATTGCAGCTACTGACACACCCCTAGCCTCAAACAACTGTCTCTGTGAGATTAGTTCTTATCTCCTATTGAGAATGGCCTATGTGTCAGACGACAGATTTGATCTAACATGCAAGCTAAACTATTGTATTCTCTGCCAATTGCCTGTTAAAATGGGTGTGTCCGCATATCGTCAGATAGCTGCACTGGGCTTGAACCTGAGCTCTGATTTGGCTATACTGGTCCAGTCACTAAAGCCTGATTGGCTATGCTGGTCCCATCCTGGAGGTCCATGTCCACCACCCAGCTCTGTGAGATGGAGGCCTGATGTGTTAGCTAGTACTCATACCATGTTTACTGTGGTCATTATGAATTTCTGTAGGATGATGTTCAGAAACCAGAAGTAACATGTCTATTAGACTCCTGTATTGATGGCCAATCAGTGTGTGGGGCCTTTAAAGCACACACAAAATGACTGAAAGTGTGTGTAAATACGTGTCTCATGCATGCATGCTCTCTCAGATGGGAGCCACTGAGTGTGAGAGCTAGAGAGGAACATACCCAGCATTTCGTGAATGCAATGTAGAAACTGAGTGTCAACTTGTCTCTCTCCCTCTGCCTGTGAGTTAGTGTGTGTTAGTGTGTAATGTTTCTATAGGTCATTGTGTTCATGCAGTGCTGTGCAAAGCTTCTGCTCAGCCACGGGGTAGATAAGGGAGTACTCAAATGCATTTTACTAGGGAAGATTGTAAGCTTCACCGATACACATCGGTCCCTGATTTAAATGTTTAAGATACAAGTGCATCAGTCCGCAAACCCCAAACCGATCCAAATGTAGCATGCATCGGTCGGAAAATCCCAAATTTGAATGTTACAAATCGGCGGTTCCCAAATTTAGTTTTGCTCATATTACATTCTTTCTAACTTCCGAAAAGACCTAGTCTTTTGTGACAACTAATGCGTCCTCTCCTTCTGTCGAACTGCATGTAACTGTGTTGCCGGTCATATATCTACAAGTCATTTAGCATGCCGAACAAACCAGACAATATCAGTAGCCTAGTCAAACTGCGCGCTGTGTCCAGCTTCCTGCCCTTACCATCGCGAGGAAGCGAGCTGTTCCTGATTTTGCACATCTGCGTGGCAACTTCAGCATTCAAATGCTAAAATGGCTTGCGTGATATTAGGCTTTATTAGTTGAGTGACAACTTTTGTTACTTGCTGGGTTATTGTTATCTATGTGGTGTTGAAAATTGTGTTTTACCGGAATAATCGTACGCTACCGGAGACACAACTCTCATCTGGCTATACATGCTGAGCGGGGCTTAACAATATATTTAAAAAAATGTGTTCAGCTTTACCATCAGCAATAGTTTTGGTAGTTTTGATTTAAACAATCAGTGTATACAGTGCATTCAGAAAGTATTCAGACCCCTTGACTTTTTCCACATTTTGTTACGTTACAGCCTTATTCTAAAATGGATTACATTAGTTTTTTCCCCCCTCATAAATCTACACACAATAACCCATAATGAGAAAGCAAAAACAGGTTTTTAGAAATTGATATTACATATACATAAGTATTCAGACCCTTTACTCAGCCTCGAGTCTTCTTGGGTATGATGCTACAAGCTTGGCAGACCTGTATTTGGAGAGTTTCTGCAATTCTTCTCTGCAGATAATCTCAAGCTCTGTCAGATTGGATGGGGAGTGTCGCTGCACAGCTATTTTCAGGTCTCTCCAGAGATGTTCGATCGGGTTCAAGTCCGGGCTCTGGCTGGGCCACTCAAGGACATTCAGAGACTGAATGTCCCCTGTAGCTCAGTTGATAGAGCATGGCGCTTGCAACGCCAGGGTTGTGGGTTCGTTTCCCACGGGAGACCAGTATGAAAATGTATGCACTCACTAACTGTAAGTCGCTCTGGATAAGAGCGTCCGCTAAATTACTTAAATGTTTAAAACAATTAAATGTCCCAAAGCCACTCCTGCGTTGTCTTGGCTGTGTGCTTAGGGTCATTCCTGTTGGAAGGTGAACCTTCGCCCCAGTCTGAGGTCCTGAGCACTCTGGAGCAGGTTTTCATCAAGGATCTCTCTGTACTTGCTCCATTCATCTTTCCCTTGATCCTGACTAGTCTCCCAGTCCCTGCCGCTGAAAAACATCCCCACAGCATGATGCTGCCACCACCATGCTTCACCGTAGGGATGGTGCCAGGTTTCCTCCAGACTTAACGCTTGGCATTCAGGCCAAAGAGTTCAATCTTGGTTTCATCAGATCAGAGAATATTGTTTCTTATGGTCAGAGTCCTTTAGGTGCCTTTTGGCAAACTCCAAGCGGGCTGTCATGTGCATTTAACTGAAGAATGGCTTCTGTCTGGCCACTCTACCATAAAGGCCTGATTGGTGGAGTGCTGCAGAGATGGTTGTTCTTCTGGAAGGTTCTCCCATCTCCACAGAGGAACTCTGGAGCTCTGTCAGAGTGACCTCGGGTTCTTGGTCACCTCCCTGACCAAGGCCCTTCTCCCCCGATTGCTCAGTTTGGCCGGGCAGCCAGCTCTAGGAAGAGACTTGGTGGTTCAAAACCTCTTCCATTTAAAAATGATGGATGCCACTGAGGTCTTGGGGACCTTCAATGCTGCAGAAATTTTTTGGTACCCTCCCCCAGATCCTGTCTCGGAGCTACGAACAATTCCTTTGACCTCATGGCTTGGTTTTTGCTCGGACATGCACTGTCAATTGTGGGATCTTATATAGACAGGTGTGTGCCAATCAATGTAATTTACCACAGGTGGACTCCAGACAAGTTGTAGAAACATCTCAAGGATGATCAATGGAAACAGGATGCACCTGAGCTCAGTTTGGAGTCTCATAGCAAAGGGTCCAAATACATATGTAAATAAGGTATTTCTGTTATTATTTTTTAACAAATTTGAAAAGATTTCTAAAAACCTGTTTTTCGCTTTGTCATTATGGGGTATTGTGTGTAGATTGATGAGGAAAAAAGTTAATTTAATCAATTTTAGAATAAGGCTGTAACGTAACAAAATGTGGAGAAAGGGTAGGAGTCCGAATACTTTCCGAATGCACTGTATGGTCATTTTTAGATATACACGGTAAAGATGATAATTTAATGAGGACAGCACTTACGTTTGCGAGGCACACTGCATGGCTGAAGCGAGAGGAGATCACTCCGTAAAAACGTCTAAACGGTCAAAACCATTTGATTTTGAGATGGGGGGGTGAAATCCAAAATTGTGCTGTATACAGTACCAGTCAAAAGTTTGGACACACCTACTTATTCCAGGGTGTTTCTTTATTTTTTACTATTTTCTACATTGTAGAATAATAGTGAAGACATTAAAAACTATGAAATCACACATATGGAATCATGTAGTAACAAACAGTGTTAAACAAATGAAAATATATTTTATATTTGAGATTCTTCAAATAGCCACCCTTTGCCTTGATGACAGCTTTGCACACTCTTGACATTCTCTCAACCAGCTTCATGAAGTAGTCACCTGGAATGCATTTCAATTAACAGGTGTGCCTTGTTAAAAGGTCATTTGTGGAATTTCTTTCCTTGTTAATGCATTTGAGCCAGTCAGTTGTGTTGTGACAAGGTATGGGTGGTATACAGAAGATAGCCCTATTTGGTAAAAGACCAAGTCCTTATTATGGCAAGAACAGTTCAAATAAGCAAATAGGAACGACAGTCCATCATTACTTTAAGACATGAAGGTCAGTCAATACGGAACATTTCAAGAACTTTGAACGTTTCTTCAAGTGCAGTCGCAAAACCCATTAAGCGCTATGATGAAACTGGCTCTCATGAGGACCGCTACAGAAAAGGAAGACCCAGAGTTACCTCTGCTGTAGAGGATACGTTTATTAGAGTTACCAGCCTCAGAAATTGCAGCCCAAATAAATGCTTCACAGAGTTCAAGTAACAGACACATTATTTTTATTTATTTTATTTTAGTCATTTAGCAGACACTCTTATCCAGAGCGACTTACAGGAGCAATTAGGGTTAAGTGCCTTGCTTAAGGGCACATCAACAGATTTTTCGCCTAGTCGGCTCGGGGATTAGAACCAACGACCTTTCGGTTACTGGCACAACGCTCTTACCCACTAAGCTACCTGCCAACTGTTCAGAGGGGACTGTGTGAATCAGGCCTTCATGGTCGAATTGCTGCAAAGAAACCACTACTAAAGGACACCAATAAGAATAAGAGACTTGCTTGGGCCAAGAAACACCAGCAATGGACATTAGGCTGGTGGATTTCTGTCCTTTGGTCTGATGAGTCCAAATTTGAGATTTTTGGTTCCAACCGCCGTGTCTTTGTGAGACGCAGAGTAGGTGAACGGATGATCTCCGCATGTGGTTCCCTCCTTGGAAGAATGGAGGAGGAGGTGGTGTGATGGTGTGGGGGTGCTTTGCTGGTGACACTGTATGTGATTTATTTAGAATTCAAGGCACACTTAACCAGCATGACTACCACAGCATTCTGCAGCGATACGCCATCCCATCTGGTTTGCGCTTAGTGGGACTATCATTTGTTTTTTAACAGGACAATGACCCAACACACACCTCCAGGCTGTGTAAGGGCTATTTTACCAAGAAGGAGAGTGATGGAGTGCTGCATCAGATGACCTGGCCTCCACAATCACCCGACCTCAACCCAATTGAGATGGTTTGGGATGAGTTGGACCGCAGAGTGAAGGAAAAGCAGCCAGCAAGTGCTCAGCATATGTGGGAACTCCTTCAAGACTGTTGGAAAAGCATTCCAGGTGAAGCTGGTTGAGAGAATGCCAAGAGTGTGCAAATCTGTCAAGGCAAAGGGTGGCTACTTTGAATAATCTAAAAGATAAAATATATTTTGATTTGTTTAAAATTTTTTGGTTACTACATGATTCTATATGTGTTATTTCATAGTTTTGATGTCTTCACTATTATTCTACAATGTAGAAAATAGTAAAAATAAAGGAAAAACCCTTGAATGAGTAGGTGTGACCAAACGTTTGACTGGTACTGTATTTATTGGCTATGTCATAGCTATTTTGTAGACGATAAATATTGAGGCATTAATAGCTCAAACACTTAATCTGCAAATATGACAAGTTAATTACTGGGTGATTTTTCATTCCCACAGGGGGTATGAAAAAAATAATAATGTAAGTCGCTCTGGATAAGAGCGTCTGCTAAATGACGTAAAATAAAAATAAAATAATAAAAATAATAGTGATTTGCCCTGCCTAATTTGATAGTGGTAGTGGGGTGGTAGATGCCTTGTCTCCCTTATGGCTCAGCTCAGGTTCCTACATAGTACGTACACCACAGGCATACGTCATTTACACACAGGGGCGCAACTTTCACTGGGGACGGGGGGGACATGTACCCCCCACATTTAGAAATTGCATTTTTGTCCCCCCCAGTTTTATAATTGGAATGTGATACAAAACGAGGCAACGGTGTGATTTAGGACCATACGGACGCCTCCGAGCGGTCGGGTAGGCTGTTTTTAAGTTTTTATCTGACTGGATAAAAAATATATAAGAATGCCCCCCCCCCACCCCCACCACCACTTCTAAAACCAAAGTTGCACCCCTGTTTACACACACACACACACACACACACAGAGAGAGAAGTTAGCTCAGACAGATCCAGCTCAGAGGCCCAGCTCATCAGCTCCATCAGCAACTTTAGAATGGAAATCTAATGTGTTTATGCAACAAATGTTAGTGCATCGAACGGAATCGCATCGGTTGGTTCTCTAATAAACCGAGTCATTTAAAACTAAAACGTATCGTTCATGTATTGTCTAAATACGTATCGAATCGTCTTAAAATGGAAAGATGCACATCCTTAATTTATCCTGCTGCTCGACTCTTTCTCTGCCTCTGTGAATATCCCTTTCCCTTTCTCCTCTCTCTCTCTCTCTTTTTTTTTTCTTCTCTTTCTCCCCCCCTCCTTAGGGGTTGACGGCAGGTTGTTGAGTACAGGGTGGGAAATTCACTTTTTGGTCCACTAGCCACTGTGGCAGGTATATATAAAGATCTACCTGCCACAAAATATAATAATTACACCACAAATCACCAAAAAGCAGATGAGTTGCAGCAAACTCAAACTAACATTGAAAAACAACCTAGCATGTGAACTAAATGATGTAACTAGCCAAGAAACACGAGGACAAAGTCACATTTTAGTAGCTGTTCGGGTCAATTCAACCAACTTCTACATGTGTGCTTTGGATGGGGGAAAAGACTGTTTCCAAATGCTCTGTGTGGCCACCTGCAAATGTGGCTGGTGAAATAGACATTCTTACCCGCCAATGACAAAATCTACCCGCATTTAGCGTGTGTTAAAATCCCACCCTGGTTGAGTAACATTGAAACATTGTCGTAAACAAGGGTTTATCAACTCCAGGCCTCGGCACCCACAGGACTGAACATTTTAGAGAGCGAGAGAGAGAGTGTCAAAGACTGAGAGATACATGGAGCGAGAGAGAGCAGGAAGTTTGATTGGAAGCAAGCTTACATACATGTGAATAAGCATCTTAATTAATGTTAGCTATATTACCTATGCTGCATCCTGTTTAAGTTGGGATATATGATTTTTTTCCCCCTCATTTATCAGGAAGGGCGGATTTGCAGACCTCTGACAATATGAATACTGTTTATTTTATGATCTGTAGGCCTATCCTATCATTGAGACAGACACGTAGTCTTTATTTTCCTCTGTTGTTATCTAGTGCTGATCACATCTATGATAGTAGAATGTAATCTCTTTCACCAGTCTGATAGACCATATTGTGCTCAAACTGTGTAGCCTACTTCTTCAAATAAAGGGTTATTGGCAGACAGGCCTACAACCTCAAGTGGTCTTTGGTCTTTATTGATGGATAATAATCTGTCATATTCACCAATGTGTATCCATGACGCAGTGACAGATTTTCTTTTTTTTTACCTGTCTTAGAAAATCCTGTTTACAGTGTGACTGTCTGTCTGGATGTATACTACAGTACATCAAAATGTCCTGGGGTGTATTCACTAGGAACCAGACAGAAGCAAACAGAACTAAACCGGGAGGGACTTACCTGAATTTGTCCAATAGAAACTCTTGTTTTTGTTGCAAAGAGTTTTCTTGTTTGCAACCGTTTGCTACGGTGTGCACTAATGATTACACCTCTGGTGTTTGTTTACATGGTGTCTAAGATATGATCCTTCTCTCTCTCTACCCATGTAACCATCCTTTGACCTCTATCCCCTGTGTGAACTTCATCAGGAGTCAGACCAAGGTAAGCCCAGTCCAGTACATTACTACTGATGTGTGTTAATGCTTGGTTGTCAATGCTGTTAATGTCTCTGTGTTGACAGACTAGCTACTTTGAATTCATGTGATTTATAAAGCAATCATTGTACTTGTATATTGACATGTACACAAACTGTTAGGCTAATTTGTATGGCATGTTTATCACTGCCTGTGCTCAAGAAGAACCACCCAACGGGCAAAACTGTTTGAAATATCATAATGTCATAAGTGTCATTTCAACTGATAATTTCAAGGTGTTTTGCCCGCTGGATAACAGCTGTTATAAATGTGTTCTAAACTATTTTGTTTCATTGTGTCCTTGGTCTCTCGTCCCCCCAGACCTTCGCCTACGACTACTGTTTCTGGTCCATGGACGAGTCGGAAAAGGACAAGTTTGCGGGTCAGTTTTTGTTTCCCTCACGTTAACCCCTCATCCTCACTTCCTTCCCTCTGCTCTTCCTCCTCCTGTATATTTAGTAGGCCACATTCAGTTGCCAAACGTTGTCGAACGTTGCAGGTAGAAATGACACGAATAGAGCGACACAATTCCTTGTTCTACATGACGGCCTACAGAGGCCTGTTTGTTCTACGTAACATATTTCTATCTGAATGTTCCAAAATGCTACGTCCTGCTGAACACACCCCAGGTATACGTCTGTCCAGGTGGTTTTCAGGTATATTCAGAAGTTTTTCTCTACAGTGACTAAGGATCCCACCTGAATTATCTTTGTTGTGTACTTGCTTGGATGGATCTGTAGGTGTTTGGCTTAATTTAAATGTCAAATATTCGTGTCAGACCTGCTAGTCATCTAAACCCAACTAGGGCCTATTGTACCTATGCTGTTTCTCACACTGTTCATATATACAGTCTGAAGGTCCTATATGAATGAACACATGCTGAACATGAATAGCGTGTAGATTATCTTGTAATTGTGTTTGTGTTCCAGGTGATTTCTAAATCACCCCGAAGGGCATCAACAAAGTCCTATTGTAGGGTTTTATATTGTATAATTAATATGATCGTATTGTGTGGTGTTGTAACGTTGCCTGGTGGTTGTCTCCAGGTCAGGACGTGGTGTTTCAGTGCCTTGGGGAGAGTCTTTTGCACAATGCCTTCCAGGGCTACAACGCCTGCATCTTCGCCTACGGACAGACAGGTATGTTATGACATTGGTACATTATGATACTACTAACTGGCCTCATATGATTGGCATGGAACAGATCTTTACGGTTTCAAGTTTAAAACAGGTTGAAGTTCAGTGGCTGTCTCCTAACGGCTGCTCTCGTCCATTGGCTGCGTGTGTGTCCCTCCAGGTTCGGGGAAGTCATACACCATGATGGGCTCTGTGGACTCTCCAGGTCTGATCCCGCGGCTCTGCAGCTCTCTGTTTGACCGCACCCTGCTGGAGCAGAGGGAGGGTGAAGGCTTCACCATAGAGGTCTCCTACATGGAGATATACAACGAGAAGGTCCGTGACCTCCTCGACCCCAAAGGGTATGTATGACCTTTAACCACCTCTTGGACTCTTGTTTTGTTTTAGTTTTATTTGTTGGAATATACTACAATTTGTCCGTGGCCCCATTTTAAGATAGTTTAAACATGCTTCCTCCCTTCCTTGAAGTCTAGTCACTGATCTAACACAATTAGATGGGTATGAGGAGGGGTTCCATGACATAGCTTTCACCTATCCAGTCATGTCATATTAGTGATTCAACTCTGAGGAATCAAGTACATCATTTCCAAACATATTTCAGAACAGGGCCCCAGTGCTTTCGCACACATTTGCACATGCTTGTCTGTTCAGAGCTCCTATGGCACCCTGCTTGACCCCAAAGGTTATGACCCTGTCACCTCTGTTAAAACAACCTATAGAATAATTGGGCTCCCGAGTGGCGCAGCGGTCCCATAGGGCGGCGCACAATTGGCCCAGCGTCGTCCGGGTTTGGCCGGTGTAGTCCGTCATTGTAAATAAGAATTTGTTCTTAACTGACTTGCCTAGTTAAATAAAGGTAAAATAAAAAAAGATAACAGAGCTGCATGTCACAGGAGTAGGAGGCTCCACATCGTCCAGCCATATGGAGGCAGTCTGCCACACTACACAGGAGGATGTAGAGAGCCTCTAGCTCTATATGGAGTCTAGAACTGATTGATATTCCACTTGTGTTGATCTGGCTATTGCAGATTCTATTTGGAGAACTGTTGCTTTTACACAGAACGTAGGAGAGTGTAGAGCAGGGATGGGAAACTTTGATGGAGGTGGGGGCCACAAAAAAACGGAACTCATGCGTACCCACATCCATACATATGAAAATGTATGCACTCACTAACTGTAAGACGCTCTGGATAAGAGCGTCTGCTAAATGACTAAAATGTAAATACCCACCCACCACGTTGCGAGCAAAACATTTTAGCGGCTCCCCCTCGTGACAGCGAAGACAAAACATGTACCTTTTAAAGTTCATTTTCTGCAATTCTGCGCATTTTGCAATGGGGCGTAGAGAAAATGATGCCATTTTTAAAGCAAGTTTGCTGAAATTCTACTTATTTTGCAATAGGGTGGAGGCAAATGTTTGCAGTTTTTAATATGATAACTGATGATCAATGGGCCCCACACCAGTCAGTAATTCGACCATGCTTACGCCAAGTTTAGATAGCTGGCCGCTAGACTAACTTACCAATCTAAAAGATGTTTGCTGACATGGGCTAATTAAGTGACTGCCGATGCACAACCCTGGTGTAGCGGGATACGTCTCAAATAAAATACTATTTGAGATTCATTTATAGAGCATGGAAGGATGATGCCAGTTTTCTTTCTGAAGTAAACCGCATTCATATGTGTCGTCCCCCCAGGAGCAGGCAGGCTCTTAGAGTGAGGGAACACAAGGTGTTGGGGCCGTACGTGGACGGCCTTTCACGCCTGGCTGTGGCCAGCTACAAGGTACGCCACACCACTACCATCACTAGTAGAATGACTACTGATATGACCATGCTACTGATGATTTAAGCTTTATTCAATATTCATAAACAACAGAATTGATATTATGGTATGGTTAATAATAGTCTATGAAATATTCATGTTCTAGGTTGGAGTGTAGAGGATAGCGTAGGGATGGTTGTGGTAGCTGAGAGCTTTGTTAAGATGAGCCATGTCAGAATGAAAACAATTCACAAAACTGTGTTAACCCACACACATCCACAGACTTATTTAATCAACACACTGCCTTGAAGGCTGACTGCACGCACACACAAACACACACACAAACACACACACTCTGTCTCTCACGTCACACTCCCTGGATTCAAGGCTTACCGTGGCTAATGACTTTGACAGCTGTTCACATATCGGTGGTAAGTTACCATGCAGCCCTGCTCAAGAGGGATGGTTTCTCTGGAGAAAATATACATGTATTTATTCATCTTCCTTCCTTCCTTCCTTCCTTCCTTCCTTCCTTCCTTCCTTCCTTCCTTCCTTCCTTCCTTCCTTTCTCTATTCTCCCATCCCTCTCCTGCCTCCTTCTGTTCCCTGTACCTCTTCTTACTCCCCCTCTCCACTGTCCTCTCCCCAAAATATTTCTCCCATCCCCTCTTCTCCCCTCTCTCCCTCCCTCCATCCATCCCTCTCTCCTATCTCTTCTCTAGGACATTGAGTCTCTGATGTCGGAGGGGAATAAGTCTCGTACGGTGGCTGCCACCAACATGAACGAGGAGAGTAGCAGATCTCACGCTGTCTTCAACATCATCCTCACACACACACTCAAAGACCTGCAGTCTGGGGTAAGACAGACACACACGGACATACACAAACACTCACGCACACACACACACTCTCCAACTGATTCTTACGCCGCGGTCAGTCCAACCTCTCCCACATAACATCTTAGTCGACTGCTGTAATGTTTTGTGAATACTGCATCTTATTCGTCATATCACTCTGTCTTCCTCTCCCCCTAGTTCTAAAGCACTGCCTAACTGGGCCACTGACTGTAAACGTGTCCCAGAGAGACTGTCTGTCCTGTCAGTGAGCACTGTTCAGGAACTAGCTAGTGATGTCACTGTCAGCCTCTAGGAAAACTGTAAATAAGTAATGAAGTTCTCTCTATGTCTGTCTTGATGTCAGCTGATCTGCTGTGTCAGCCTGGTCCTCTTTTATCCACACTACACCTGGTCTGTCATCCAACCCTGGTCCTCTTTTATCCACACTACACCTGGTCGGTCATCCAACCCTGGTCCTCTTTTACCCACACTACACCTGGTCGGTCATCCAACCCTGGTCCTCTTTTATCCACACTAAACCTGGTCGGTCATCCAACCCTGGTCCTCTTTTATCCACACTACACCTGGTCGGTCATAAAACCCTGGTCCTCTTTTATCCACACTACACCTGGTCGGTCATCCAACCCTGGTCCTCTTTTATCCACACTACACCTGGTCGGTCATCCAACCCTGGTCCTCTTTTATCCACACTACACCTGGTCGGTCATCCAACCCTGGTCCTCTTTTATCCACACTACACCTGGTCGGTCATCCAACCCTGGTCCTCTTTTATCCACACTACACCTGGTCGGTCATCCAACCCTGGTCCTGTATGTTTGTGTGGTGGTGTGTGTGTGTGTTGCGAGCTTGAGTCTGTGCGTGTGTGTGACCTGATCACCCAACCCTGGTCTCACCGCATTATATCGGAAGCACACAGGGTGAATAATGCTTTAGTGGAACAGTTGATTCTAGTTGAGGACAAAAATGGCTGGAACAGTTGATTCTAGTTCGGGTCAAATAAGGCTGGAACAGTTGATTCTAGTTCGGATAAAAAATGGCTGGAACAGTTGATTCTAGTTCGGATCAAAAATGGCTGGAACAGTTGATTCTAGTTCGGGTCAAAAATGGCTGGAACAGTTGATTCTAGTTCGGGTCAAAGGGCTGGAACAGTTGATTCTAGTTCGGATCAAAAATGGCTGGAACAGTTGATTCTAGTTCGGATCAAAAATGGCTGGAACAGTTGATTCTAGTTCGGATCAAAAATGGCTGGAACAGTTGATTCTAGTTCGGGTCAAATAAGGCTAAATTAAGGCTGGAAAAGACAAGTGAACCTCTATTTTCCTCATAAGGACAGTCATATGTTATTATCCACATCGGTATTTCAAAAATGCTAATTCAAATGAGTTACAAAAACACATTTCAGAATTTTGGAGAACACTCTGCCTAACGAATGTAACGCAGGCAGTTGATCTAAAGCAGGGATGGGCAATTGGCGGCCCGCTGTAGGCCCGCAGATCGATTACCCAAAAAAACTCAGTCAGGGGATCTTCTTACTATTGAGAGTTAGAATAGTACGATGCACAAGGTGCAATTTTGAAATGTGGTTGTGCATCAGCAGTTTTTCTCATGTTATGTCAGTCACTTATAGTCACTCAATTAGCTTAAAAAATATATATATATATAAGTTAGTCTAGCCAGCTATCTAAACTTGTAGTAATAATGGTTGAATTACCGACCGGGCGGCCCCCATTGATTTTGTTAGTCAGAGTCACTCAGATATATTAAAACTGCAAACATTTCTCTCCATCCTATGGCTAAATTAGTAGAACTGCATGAAATGTGTTATATAATCTTCTCTCCGACCCACGGGAAAATATGTACAATTGCAGCAAACTTGCTTTAAAACTGAAACATTTTCTTTACGCCCCATGGCAAAATGTGTACAATTGCAGGAAATTACCTTGAAAACTTCATTTTTTCAACAACAAAAAATATCTTGATGTGGGTGGTGCTTAGGACCCCCAAAACGCTAGGGTCTGCATGTGTGGGTATTGATGTCGGTCGGTAGCGGACCCGCGAGCCACTGCGGCCCCTCATGATGCTTTCACATTTTTTGTGGCCCCCACCCCCATCAAAGTTGCCCATCACTGATCTAAAGTGTTGCGGACTGAGCCTCCCCTTTGGAGGCTGTAACAGTTTGATACCGTGTTGTGTTGCTGAACGCAGCCCCAGGTGCACCTGTGGTGGACTGGAACACAGACCTAGAGACGGATCATTTAAACAAATGCACAAATAAAGGCTGGCCATGCCTCAGTGTGCGTGCGCTCACTCACACTCTCACACACACACAGAGTGAGATAAAGAGCGGGAGCGTCTTTGGGCCTCCTATTTCTGCTGAGGTTCACTTGGCTTTATCCTCCCTTTACTAATCTCCATGGAAACTCAGTCCTATGCAAATTCACAGGGGCCTGTTGACAGAGTGATCTAAGAATGTGTGTCTGAGATGTCGCTTTGGGGGTGCCATGGTGAGAGAGAAGGAAGTTTGGCATCTTTATAAAAGGGTGATGAAGTTGGAACAGCACATTAACTAAACCGTAGGCAAATACTAGGGAAAATCCTACAAGATTGTTACTCAACTAGATTACACAAGTTTTAAAATGAACTGTATTCCACATTTAATGAGGTATCAGCCAAATACTTCCAATCATTTTTGACTCAGGCCCACCCCGGTTCATGCTTTTTCTCCTTCTCTCTTTCTCTCTTCTCTCGTTCTCTCCTCGCTCTTTCTCTCTCCTCTCTCTTTCTCTTTCTCTCTCCTCTCTCTTTCTCTCTCCTCTCTCTCACTCATTCGCTCGCGCTCTCTCTCTCTCTCTCTCTCTGGGGACAAGGGCAGTCTTTGTTTTCACAACTCACTGTAATCTCTTCCCGCTCTATTCCCACTCAGCACGACGCCGGACATAACACACACACACACGACCCCAAACATAATGCACACCCCCTCTGCCCCCGCTGCCCTTTGTCTCTCTACCCCCACCCCCATCTCTCTCACACATTTCTCACTCAAATCATTCACTCACCCCATCTCTCTCTCTCTTTTTCTATATCTATCTCGTACATTCTCGCTCTTACATTCTTTCCTTCCACTACTGCATTCCTGCATTTTCTCTCTGTTCTTCCTCTCTCTTACACGATCTCTCCTTCCAATAACTCCTCTCCTCCCCTCCCCTCCCTACCTCCCCTACTCTCTCATATCTCCATTAGCTCTCCGTCTCCCAGTCAAGCTCCAGGCCTTAATGCACACATACCTTATTTAAGATAAGTCGCTCTGGATAAGAGCGTCTGCTAAATGACTAAAATGTAAATGTAAATAAGGACCCCTTTACATGTGTACACACACACACACACACACACACACACACACACACACACACGACAAATACAGTGAGTAAAGCTCCACCCCTGCAGCTAAGATTGTAAATCACAGAGAACAATGGGAGCTTGTTACTCTCTCTCGCTCGTTCTCTCTAGCTCTCTCGCTCGCTCTCTTTCTTTCTCTCTTTCTTTCTCTCCTCACTCTCTCTTTCTCGCACGCTCTCGCACACTCAGTCTCTTGCACACTCACACTCTCTCGGTCTCTCTTTCTCGCTCTCTCGCACTGTCTTGCGCTCGCTCGCTCTCTTTCTCTATCTCTGTCTGTCTCTGCCTCGCTGTGTGTGGCTTTTGGCCTCTGTTCTCCATAGGAATAGTTGATAGTCTGGTTAATGAATCCTTTCATATATATCGTCCTTCCTGGCCCTTTATGTTAGAGCAGGGAGACATGATGGTTGTATCCTGCATGGAAATGACTGGGATGAGATGGTAAATCTTTGACTGAAACTGTTGCATTTGTTTGCATTCCGAAGGTTTATGCGGTGTGCAGGATTGGAGTCATTTTAACAGTTTAAAATGAAGGATGTTATCAAAATGTAAATCTACTAAGATTACTTTCTATCTGCTCTCCCCCTCCTTTCCTCTCCCCCTCTCTGTAGACGAGTGGTGAGAAGGTGAGTAAGCTGAGTCTGGTTGACCTGGCTGGCAGTGAGAGAGCAGCTAAGACTGGAGCTACTGGAGAGAGGATGAAGGAGGGCAGCAACATCAACAAGTATGTCACCAAGCACTTTGATAACACACCCATTCATACATACACACAGTTTTCAAGGTACGTCCTCAATGAGACCACAATACAACACACACGCAGCTCCAAGTGTTCTAGTTCTAGCTTCAAGGTCCCCAATTAAATAAAGATGCACACTTAGTGGGTTGTTGTGTGTGTTCTGTGTGTCTCTGCAGGTCTCTGACTACTCTAGGCCTGGTCATATCTGCTCTGGCAGAACAGGGATGTGGGAAGAACAAGACCAAATTTGTCCCTTACAGAGACTCTGTACTAACATGGCTGCTAAAGGTAAGAGAGACATCTTTTGTCTTTTTCCCTGCTCTTACAATAACTTATCTCGTCCTCCCTCTCTCTCTCCCGCTCAACATGAGAGGGATGGAGGCTTATCTTCCTGTTTCCTTTTAGAGATTTAAACACATCTGCCCCTACAATCATATTAAAGATTTGGTCTCTTCCTCCTCTTTCATTCCCCCTCTCTCACTAACACTCTCTCCTCTCTTTCTCCCTCGTCTCTCTCCTCTCTCTTTCTCCCTCGTCTCTCTCCTCTCTCTTTCATCTCTCTCCTCTCTCTTTCGTCTCTCTCCTCTCTCTTTCTCCCTCGTCTCTCTCCTCTCTCTTTCTCCCTCGTCTCTCTCCTCTCTCTTTCTCCCTCGTCTCTCTCCTCTCTCTTTCTCCCTCGTCTCTCTCCTCTCTCTTTCTCCCTCGTCTCTCTCTCTCTCTTTCTCCCTCGTCTCTCTCCTCTCTCTTTCTCCCTCGTCTCTCTCCTCTCTCTTTCTCCCTCGTCTCTCTCCTCTCTCTTTCTCCCTCGTCTCTCTCCTCTCTCTTTCTCCCTCGTCTCTCTCCTCTCTCTTTCTCCCTCGTCTCTCTCCTCTCTCTTTCTCCCTCGCCTCTCTCCTCTCTCTTTCTCCCTCGCCTCTCTCTTCTCTCTTTCTCCCTCGTCTCTCTCCTCTCTCTTTCTCTCTCGTCTCTCTCCTCTCTCTTTCTCCCTCGTCTCTCTCCTCTCTCTTTCTCCCACGTCTCCAGGACAGCCTGGGCGGTAACAGCCGCACGGCCATGGTGGCCACAGTGAGCCCGGCGGCGGACAACTATGACGAGACGCTGTCCACGCTGCGCTACGCCGACCGGGCCAAGAGCATTGTCAACCACGCCGTGGTCAATGAGGACCCCAACGCACGCATCATCAGGGAGCTCCGAGAGGAAGTGGAAAAACTACGGGACCAGCTGACACAGGCAGAGGTGAGGGGGGGAAGAGAGGTAGAAAAGGAAGTAGGGGGTGAGAGGAGGAAAGAAGAGAGGGGGAGGTAGAGGGATGGGAGTAGAGAAAGAGGGGGAAGAGTGAGATCAACTGATAAAGTCCAGGGTAAGGATGAATGAGTGGAGAGAGAGCCTGGCTATTCCAGCTGGCAAAACTGGTCACGGCAAGGTTGCGTTGTGGTCGTGTAAGGATGTGTTTTAGCTATTTCTTTGCATCCAGAAAACAATGTATTCATCTGCTTGTAGCAGGGACCAGTTGGTTGTAATTTGGTTGTATGAATACTTTTTAACCAGAACATCAGTTTACAACCACAAAATGACATGGGCTTCTACATATTGCCTGCTTGGAGAGATAGAACAAAACAAATAGTGTTTTCTTGTCTCCTGTCCAGTCTATGAAGGCCCCAGAGCTGAAGGAGAGGCTGGAGGAGTCTGAGAAACTCATCCAGGAGATGACCGTCACCTGGGAGGAGAAACTACGCAAGACTGAGGAGATCGCACAGGTACACACACACCTTTGTACATTCTGTGCTGGGTTGTGTTCATTAGGCACGAAACAGAAGAGAACGTTCTGAAACTGGGACTTTCTGAAATTGTCCAATTTTCTGTTGAACAACGTTTTGAAAAGTGTGCCCTAATTAACACAAGGCTGGAGTCTGGATCAATAGTTTGTCGTTGTTGTGTGTCCTGTAGGAGCGTCAGAAACAGTTGGAGTCCCTTGGCATCTCTCTCCAGTCGTCTGGCATCAGAGTAGGAGAAGACAAGTGTTTCCTAGTCAACCTCAATGCTGACCCCGCTCTCAACGAACTGCTGGTCTACTACCTGAAGGTACACACAAGGGTGCATGCACGTACACACACACACACACACACAGCATTGTAACATTGTGTGTGTGATAATGTATTGTTGTGTACTGTAGGAGCACACTAAGGTTGGTTCAGCAGACTCCCAGGACATCCAGCTGTGTGGGATGGGTATCCAGGCTGAACACTGCATCATAGACATCACAGCTGACCAAGGGGTGGTCCTCACTCCTCACAGGAACTCAAGGTATGTCTAGAACACTCCTCTTCGTCTCCAACATCACCATCATTCCCAGTGGGGCAAAACTACAACCAACTGGTTGAAATCTGGTTGTAAAAAAGGTCATTTGTTACCAATTTTGCCCCCTGGCACCTGGCACGCCACAAGGAGTCACGGTACACCAGCGTAGTCATCAATATCATCTCAACGCACCACATCATCAGAATGGTCATTGTTGACATCTTTATCCTGGTCACCCCCACTGTGACTCCTCACCTCATGACTCCCCTGCTTCCAGATAAGGATGATATCATGTTGCCTTTAGGCCCTTAGGGATTACATGGCCTGCTTGCAGAGGAGGCTGGTGGGAGGAGCTATAGGAGGACAGGCTGGTTGTAATGGCTGGAATGGAATCAATGGAACGGTATCAAACACATCAAACATATGGAAACCACGTTTGACTCCTTCCCAATATTCCATTCCAGCCATTACAATGTGCCCATCCTCCTATAGCTCCTCCCACCAGCCTCCACTGCCTGCTTGAATGAGTTAACTGTATGGTAATCTTCTTGTGGTTTAATTGTTGATGTTACAGAACGTGTGCATTATCATGTTTTTATGATGTTGTGTTTATGTTGCAGAACGTGTGTGAACGGCTCTCCTTGCACCAGCCCTCAGCAGCTCCACCATGGAGATCGTATCCTGTGGGGAAACAACCACTTCTTCAGGTGTGTGTCTTTGTGCGCATGCACACGTGTGTATCTTGGAACAGTTATGACAATACTGCAAATCACAATGTCTCCCTCAGCTACTGGTCCTGGTTTAAAACAATTCACCTGTTATACTGTGTATTCACCATAGTACTGAAACCCCTCGCTCTCTCTCCCCTCCCTCCTCTCTTCCCTTCTCTCTCTCTCTCTCCCCTCCCTCCTCTCTCTCCCTTCCCTCCTCTCTCCCTCCCTCCTCTCTCCCCTCCCTCCTCTCTCTCCCTTCCCTCCTCTCTCTCCCTTCCCTCCTCTCTCCCTTCCCTCCTCTCTCCCTTCCCTCCTCTCTCCCTTCCCTCCTCTCTCTCCCCTCCCTCCTCTCTCTCCCCTCCCTCCTCTCTCCCCTCCCTCCTCTCTCTCCTTCCCTCCTCTCTCTCCCTTCCCTCCTCTCTCTCCTTCCCTCCTCTCCCTCCCTCCTCTCTCCCTCCCTCCTCTCCCCCTCCCTCCTCTCTCCCCTCCCTCCTCTCTCTCCTCTCTCCCCTCCCTCCACTCTCCCTTCCCTCCTCTCTCCCTTCTCTCCCTCCCTTCCCTTCTCTCTTCCCTTCTCTCTCTCCCCTCCCTCCTCTCTCCCTTCCCTCCTCTCCCCTTCCCTCCTCTCTCCCCTCCCTCCTCTCTCCCTTCCCTCCTCTCTCTCCCTTCTCTCTCTCCCCTCCCTCCTCTCTTCCCTTCTCTCTCTCTCTCCCTTCCCTCCTCTCCCCTCTTTCCTCTCTCCCCTCCCTTCTCTCTCTTCTGTCTTTCTCCCCTCCCTTCTCTCTCCTCTCTCCTCTCCCTTCTCTCTCCTCTCTCCTCCCTCCCTCTCCTCCCTCTTCTCTCCCCTCCCTTCTCTCTCTTCCCTCCCTTCTCTCTCTTCCCTCCTCTCTCCTCTTCTCTCCCTCCTCTCCTCCCTTCTCTCTCTTCCCTCCTCTCTCCTCCCTCCTCTCTCTCCTCTCCTCTCCCCTCCTCCTCTCTCCTCCCTCCCTCTCCTCCCTCTTCTCTCCCCTCCCTTCTCTCTCTTCCCTCCCTTCTCTCTCTTCCCTCCTCTCTCCTCTTCTCTCCCTCCTCTCCTCCCTTCTCTCTCTTCCCTCCTCTCTCCTCCCCTCCTCTCTCTCCTCTCCTCTCCCCTCCTCCTCTCTCCTCCCTCCCTCTCCTCCCTCTTCTCTCCCCTCCCTTCTCTCTCTTCCCTCCCTTCTCTCTCTTCCCTCCTCTCTCCTCTTCTCTCCCTCCTCTCCTCCCTTCTCTCTCTTCCCTCCTCTCTCCTGCCCTCCTCTCTCTCTCTCCTCTCCCCCTCCTCCTCTCCCTCCCTCCCTCTCCTCCCTCTTCTCTCCCCTCCCTTCTCTCTCTTCCCTCCCTTCTCTCTCTTCCCTCCTCTCTCCTCTTCTCTCCCTCCTCTCCTCCCTTCTCTCTCTTCCCTCCTCTCTCCTCCCCTCCTCTCTCTCCTCTCCTCTCCCCTCCTCCTCTCTCCTCCCTCCCTCTCCTCCCTCTTCTCTCCCCTCCCTTCTCTCTCTTCCCTCCTCTCTCCCCTTCTCTCCCCCCTCCCTCCTCTCCTCCCTTCTCTCTCTTTCCTCCTCTCTCCTCCCCTCCTCTCTCTCCTCTCCCCTCCTCCTCTCTCCTCCCATTCTCTCCCCCTCCCTCCCTCCCTCCCTCTTCTCCCTTCTCTCCTCCCTCCCTCCTCTCCTCCCTTCTCTCTCTTCCCTCCTCTCCCCTCTCCATCCCTCCCTCCCTCCTCTCTCCTCCCCTTCTCTCCCCCCTCCCTCCCTTCTCTCTCCCCTTTCCTCCTCTCTCCCCCACAGGATCAACCTGCCTAAGTGGCGGTCGCGGTGTGGCGGTGAGGAAGAGGAGGCTGAGGGGGGCCTGATGAAGAACAGTAGCAGTAGTGAACAGCTGGAGGGGGACGGAGACAACAACAGTGAGGTTTCCTCTGAGGTCTCCTTCTCCTACGAGTTCGCCCAGACAGAGGTCATGATGAAGGCCCTGGGCAACAACGGTGAGCACACACACACACACAGACACAGGTCCTTACAAACAACGATGACAATGGAGGGATGTGTATAAAGGAGGGAAAGGAGGAAGGGAGAACTAATGATAAACGCCCTCAGAAACAAATAACATGTTGAGAATCACTGATTGACTGCAACTTCTGTCCGTCACACCGCATATGAATCACGATTGGTTGCTTATCCGAAACCCCCGTTCTTGTTTGGCTCTCGTCCCTGTCCATCACCTTCAGACCCCATGCAGGCGGTGCTACATTCCCTAGAGAGGCAGCACGAGGAGGAGAAGCGCTCGGCGCTGGAGAGACAGAGGCTGATGTACGAACAGGAGCTGCAACAGCTGAGACGACGGCTGCACCCGGACAGACCGTCTGTAGGACAGACAGGCACGGCCCCCAACCAATCACAGGGCCAGGCCGACAGGCCGGGACAGCCCCACTACCGCAGCCTGGAGAGACTCAGCATGTCCAACTCACCCAGCGCACAGAGCAGGCTGAGGCAGTGGAGCGAGGAGAGGTGAGTGGGAGAGGGAGGGTGTGTGTGGAACACAGGGTTGGGGAGATGGGCTGTGTGTGTGGCTGATCTTGTCAAATACTAGGCACAATGATTGAAAGTGTTGATGATGACAGTGGTCTCTTCTCTAAAGAGGCAGTGTTGGCCTGTGTGTGTGTCTCTCTGTGTGTGTGTGTGTGTGTGTGTGTGTGTGTATTATGATGATGATGATGATGATGATGATTCCCCCCTCAGAGAGGCAGTGTTGACCCGGAGCTTGCGTAAGCTGAGGGAGCAGATAGTGAGAGCTAACCTGCTGGTGCAGGAGGCTGGCTTCATAGCAGAGGAGCTGGATAAACGCACCGAGTACAGAGTCACCTTGCAGATACCTGCTGCTAACCTCAACGCCAACCGCAAGGTACACACAAGCATTAGCATGCACATATGTATACATAGGCACGCACACACACTTTGTGCAGTGTATAGCTTCTCTCTCTCTCTCTCTCTGTCTCTGTCTCTGTCTCTGTCTCTGTCTCTGTCTCTCTCTCTGTCTCTCTCTCTGTCTCTCTCTCTGTCTCTCTCTCTGTCTCTCTGTCACTCTGTCTCTCTGTCACTCTGTCTCTCTGTCACTCTGTCTCTCTGTCTCTCTGTCACTGTCTCTCTCTCTCTCTGTCTCTCTGTCTCTCTGTCTCTGTCTCTCTCTCTCTCTCTCTCTCTCTCTCTCTCTCTCTCACATAAAGACACACACACACCCTAACCCCCTCTGTCTCTCTCCCTCCCTCCTCATAGCGTGATGCAGTGCTGAGTGAGCCTGCGGTGCAGGTGAGGCGCAAGGGGAAAGGGAAACAGATCTGGGCTCTGGAGAAGATGGAGAACAGACTGGTGGACATGAGAGAACTGTACCAGGAATGGAAGGACTATGACGATGACAACCCCGTGAGTGTGTGAGGGTGGTTGTGCATAAGGGTGGATGAGTGTGTGTGTGTGTGTGTGTGTGTGTGTGTGTGTGTGTGTGTGTGTGCGTGGTAACCCATCCAGTCAGTGTTGATGGAGTGTGAGTGTGGTGGTGAGAACTTGGACTACAACGAAGACGAACCCTGTGTGACAAATTGTTGTTTTTGAGAGTCTAGTCCATTCAGATGTACACAAACGCCATGTAAGGTGGTGCTAGCAAGCATGCTAGGTATCAACAGCCAATTGACTAGTGGCTGGAAGCTATAGTGCGCTTCGATTGGTTAATCGGGCCAAGATATCGCAGAGTATTTGCTTGCAATGCCCAACGCTGCCACGCCCACTTCACTTCCCTCCCTTGAAAATGAATGGAAACCCACATCATCTTCAGTTAAAACGTGCTGTAAGGGCTCCATTTGAGATCTCTCATTTATCCTCTCTCCTCTCTCCCCCTCCTCTCCAGGTGATGCGTTCCTACTTTAAGCGTGCCGACCCGTTCTTTGACGAGCAAGAGAACCACAGTCTGATCGGCGTAGCCAACGTCTTCCTGTCCTGTCTGTTCTATGATGTCAAGCTGCAATATGCAGTACCCATCATCAACCAGAAGGGGGAGGTAAAGAGACGGCCTTCAGAATCACATAACACCAGGGTTGTATTCATTAGAGACAGCGTAGCAGAACTTTTTTGCAACGGAATTAGAAAAAAAGCATTTCCTATTGGACAAATTCAGGTAGTTCCTCCCTGTTTCAGTCTGTTTTATTCTGTTAATCGCCAAATGAATACAATCCTGTTTCTCAACCAGTGATGTCCAACTTGTGTTCCAGCCCAGCACTAACACACCTGATAAAACGAATCTTCATCTAGATTGACAACTGCCCAAGGTGTCTTGGTGATGTGCTGAAATGAAAACCTCACATTGTCGCACAGTGATGATGCAGCACAGAATCAATGGTGTTTCATCCAGGCGTTGGTTGTCTTGTAGGTGGTTGGGAGGTTACACGTGGAGGTGGTGAGAGTGGCGGGTGGGTTTGAGGACAGCATGGCTGGGGGAGAGGACAATGAGGCCAGCCCCGACGGAGAGGTGCAGGAGAGGAAACTGGTCTGCATGGTGAGTCCGTTTTGGATACGAGCGGAAACACTCATAGAATACACACATGCTTACACACACACACACACACACACAGGAAAGTCACTTTTTTATATGGTTCGTCTGGAATGCCAAGCAATATAGTTTGCTTGTTCTCTTTCGAATCATATTTAATCATATCCTCTCTCTCCTGCCCGATCTCTCTCTCTCTCTCTCTCTCTCTCCCGCCCGATCTCTCTCTCTCTCTCCCGCCCGATCTCTCTCTCTCTTTCTCTCTCTCTCTCTCTCTCTCTCTCCCTTCTCTCTCTCTCCCCTTCTCTCTCCTCTCTCTCTCCTCTTCTCTCTCTCTCCCCTTCTCTCTCCTCTCTCTCTCCTCTTCTCTCTCTATCCCTCCTCCTCTCTCCCTCCCTCTCTCCACCCCCTCTCTCTCTCTCTCTCTCTCTCTCTCCAGATCAAGATTCTTCAGGCAACAGGTCTCCCCCAGTACCTGTCCAACTTTGTCTTCTGCCAATACTCGTTCTGGGACCAGGCGGAGCCCGTAATTGTGGCCCCAGAGGTGGACCCCTCTGCCTCGTCCCCCAGCAGCAAGGACCCTCACTGCATGGTGGTCTTTGACAGCTGCAAGGTCAGACATCCAATTCAATTTAAAATGCTTTATTGGCATGGTAAAAGTACTTGTATTGTAAAAGCAACAATGTTGAAAAATCCAACAGGATATAAAATGAATGTACATCTCAGTCATGTTGCAGATAGTTCTTATGGTTCAGGATGAATCAGGTAGCCTGGTTAAACCAGTGGTGAGCGCAGCATTCAGTCTAGTTTAACCAGGTTATGTATCAGGACCCTTCCTATCTTCTTACAGTATTTGTATTGTTCCGCTGTAGTGTGTTTCTGCTAATGGACCTATTTTCTTTCGGTTTTCTATGCTATTCTTTCTGCCCTTTCTAATTCTGTTTTTCTTTCTCTCTGTATCTCCCCCTATAGGAGATAGGTGTGGCAGTAACAGAGGAGTTTATAGAGTATCTGACAGAGGGGGCAGTGGCCATCGAGGTGTACGGACACAGACAGGCCGACGCCGGCAGAAACCCTGCCCTCTGGGACCTCAGCATTATACAGGCCAAGACACGCACGCTACGGGACAGGTGCACACACACACAGTCACACAGCACAAAGTGACACCAACACATGCCAGAGGTTCCATTTCCACATAAAAGCAACCTTCTAAATTCCATATTGGTGTTCTGTTGTGTGTCTGTCTCCCCCTACAGGTGGAGTGAGGTAACACGTCGTCTGGAGATGTGGATCCAGGTGTTGGAGATCAACGAGAACGGAGACTTCATGCCTGTAGAGGTCATACCTGCCAGAGACGTACGCACAGGAGGTATATTCCAACTACGGCAGGTAGGTGTTACGCCTGTGTGTGCATGTCTGTGTGTGGCTATCCCCAAATATGTTTTTTTCCTATTTAATCAGGAATTCCAAATTGTCCTTTACCTCAGAATGAAAAAACCAATCCATTACATATTTGCGTCAGGAACATGAACACAACAATACACAGAGAAGAAAAACAGGAAAGTCAACCAACTGAATTGTTTATTGAATCAGTAAGAGGAAGGCCCAGCTGTTTTCACCACTAATGTTCTATGTTGTGTTGTTTCCATGTGTGTCCCTCAGGGCCAGTCCAAAGGCATGTAAGGGAATTTTATCTGTAATCTCTTGCTCCCTCTATCCCTCTCCTTCACCCCCTCCCTCCCCCTCAGGGCCAGTCGAGACGTCTGCAGGTGGAGGTGAAGTCTGTGCAGGACAGCGGGACCATGCCGCTGATAGCGGAGGTTCTGCTGGCCGTGTCCGTGGGCTGTGTGGAGATCAGACCGACACGCCAGGCCAAGGCCAACAACCAACCCATACAGGTAACACACACGGACACATACCTATGCACATACAGTGCATTCGGAAAGTATTCAGTCACCTTGATTTTTTCCACATTTTGTTACGTTACAGCCTTATTCTAAAATGGATTAAATTGTTTTTTCCTCCTCATCAATCTACACACAATACCACATAATGACAAAGCAAAAACAGGTTTTTAGAAATTTTAACAAATGTATTAAAAATAAAAACCGGAAATATCACATTTACATAAGTATTTAGACCCTTTACTCAGTACTTTGTTGAAGCACTTTTGGCAGCAATCTTCTTGGGTATGATGCTACAAGCTTGGCACACATGTATTTGGGGATATTCTCCCATTCTTCTCTGCAGATCCTCTCAAACTCTTTCGGTGTGTAGATTGATGAGGAAAATGTTTAATCCATTTTAGAATAAGGCTGTAATGTAACAAAATGTGGAAAAGGGGAAGGGGTCGTAGCTGGCCGCGACCGGGAGACCCATGGGGCGGCGCACAATTGGCCCAGCGTCGTCCAGGGTAGGGGAGGGAATGGCCGGCAGGGATATAGCTCAGTTGGTAGAGCATGGCGTTTGCAACGCCAGGGTTGTGGGTTCAATTCCCACGGGGGGCCAGTATGAAAAAAATATCATAATAATGTATGCACTCACTAACTGAAAGTCGCTCTGGATAAGAGCGTCTGCTAAATGACTAAAATGTAAATGTAAATGTCTGAATACTTTCCGAATGCACCGTACTATGCAGGAAGATGGCAATGGCTGCGAATGCCATTTACGATATGTCTGTTCTGTACTAATATAATTGTATATTTTGTTGTTTGTCTCACAGATGGAGGGGGATGAGATGGACAGCTATCAGGTAAACACTTCACTGTCCTGTCTCGACTGAAATATCTCTTTCATATATCCCCACTGTATCTGATCAAATCAGACGACTCCGCTGAAGAGGATGCTAAAATGCATGTGCCTGTTTCTGTGGGTCTGTGATGGATTGGTCATGTCTGTGTCTTGTTTTTTTGTGATTGTTTCGTCTGGTCTCCCACCTCTGCACTAGCTTTGGTTGATTGGTCCTGTTCTCGCTCTGATTGGTCATCGGTGTGTGTTCTGTCCAATAGGAGCGTGATCTGGAGCGTCTGCGTCGCCAGTGGCTGACGGCTCTCACCAAGAGACAGGAGTACCTGGACCAACACCTCCAGACCCTGGTCAGCAAGCCAGGTAACACACCGACACACAAACACTGCAGTCAGTGTATAGTGGAGGAACGAGGAAGTATAACTACCTTTACTGGAGTAGCGTTTGGGCGGCAGGTCAAAGGGCACAGCAAATGAGGGAGAGGAAGTGGTGGCAGGAAACAGAATCCTCTGTTCAGGGAAGGTAGTCACGTTCTGATTGCCTACACATCTGTGTGAACATCTGGGTGGAGTTGAAGAAGAAAGACATTGACACTGTTGTGCTCCCTGTACAGAAAAGACAGAGGATGACGTGGAGAGGGAGGCCCAGCTGTTGGAATGGCGCCTGACACTGACCGAGGAGAGGAACGCCGTCATGGTGCCTTCAGCCGGGAGTGGCATCCCTGGAGCTCCCGCAGAGTGGTGAGAGAGAGAGAGTGTGTGTGTGTGAGAGCGGGAGAGTTGGGGCTAGACTTAAATGTAAAATGATCACACAGTTATTTTATCATAAATGTTAATATTGTTCAGGAAGTGAATCTGACAATTGTGTACATTTTTTGTGTCTTTAGGGTGCCCTTACCTGGAATGGAGACCCATACCCCTGTGCTTTTCCTGGACCTCAGTGGTAAGTTCTCCTTCTTAAGTGTTATAATATCTCTGACTGGTTTAGTGACAATAAGTAAATCATTCAAATCCTCACTTTTCTCTTACTTCTCCATCTACTCCCCCCTCTCCCCCCTTTCTCTCTCCCATCCCCGCATTATCCATCTCCCCTCCCCCCTTCTCTCCCATCCCCCCATCCCCACTTTCTCTCTTTCCCCACCCCCCTCTTTCTCTCCCATCCTCGTCCTCTCCTCTCTCTCTCCTCTCCAGCGGATGACTTCAGTTCCCAGGATGCCTTGGAGGTCCCGGAGGCTGGGGGTTGGGACGCCACTCTGAGCGGCGAGGATGAGGAAGAGTTCTTCGACCTGCAGATCGTCAAACACTACGATGAAGAGGTGCGCACCAGGGTCCTTTTCATCAGGGCACGGCGTAGTAGTAAAACGTTTTGCAATGGAAAACCAAAACAAGTGTTTCTCATTGGGCAAGTCCACCTAATCCCCCCCCGTTTCAGCAGTCCGTTCTCCATATGGTCCCTAACAGGGTCGCAAAATTCCCAATATTCCCAGGTTTTCCAGAAATTTGAAATCTGAAATCCATGAACCAGGATTTCTGGAAAACGTGGGAATTTTGGGAAAGTTACTGGAATTTTGCATCCTTAATGAACACAACCCTGTATCCCCACCCCTTCTACTAGGTAAAAGCTGAGGCGTCGTGGGACTCCACAGTGCACCAGTGTCCCCAGCTGAGCCGCGGTGGAGCGTGGACGGAGCAGAGGGTTTATCTGACGGTGCGCTGCGTGGTGCAGCTCAGCCATCCGGCAGACATGCAGCTGGTGCTGAGGAAACGGATCTGTGTCAACCTGAACCCCAGCAGACAGGGCTTCGCTCAGAACCTCCTCAAGAGGATGTCCACGCGCTCCTCTATCCCCGGCTGTGGGGTCACCTTTGAGGTGGTCTCCAACATCCCCGGGGTGAGGATGGGACACAGGAAGGAAACAGGAAATGACTTAATTTATCATCAATTACTATGGCTCTTTTTGGTAGTGATTTACTACAATGGCTACAAGTCTGTCCTCTCCTCACGTCCTCTCCTTCGTTGCACTGATATGAAGAAGGTGAAATGCCAACCTAATGATGCCCTTGGCACGACCATATTGTTTTCACCTGTCAAGTAGTGTTTTCCAACCAGTGCAGATGAAGGGGATTTTTTAGCAATTGAGATAGTCTGTGTGTTTTTGGCAGCTCTACTCTCTCTCTCTCTCTCTCAGGATGCCCAGGGTTCAGAGGACAGGGAGATGTTGGCTCGTCTAGCTGCCAGCACTGAGAACCCCAAGTCGGCCGACAACGAGGCAGCCATAGAGAAATACCTCCGCAGTGTCCTGGCCGTAGAGAACGTCCTCACTCTGGACCGCCTACGACAGGTCACTATACACCTTCACACTAGGACTATCTACCTACGACAGGTCACTATACACCTTCACACTAGGACTATCTACAGCAGCTTTTTCCAAACTCGGTTTTGGGGAACCAAGGTGTGCACATTTCGTTTTTTCCCCAGCACTACACAGATGATTAAACTAATCAAAGGCTGATGATGAGTTGGTTATTTGAAAAAGCTGTGTAATACTAGGGCAAAAAACAAAATGTGCACCCCTTGGGGTCCCCAGGAAACGCTGGTCACATGCTTAACACAAATTTGTATTAACAGTACTGTTGCTTATTTCATGTTCCTGTTTTGTGAGTGTGTGTAGGAGGTGGCGGTGAAGGAGCACCTGGCGGGCAAAGGGAAGGGCAACAGACGCAGTCTCAGCTCCCCCAGTGTACACAGGGTAAATGGCACATTTTCTGTAAAAAACTAAAGCAAAAAAGTATGTTGGGGTATTACTGGGTCCTATTGATTTATTGAATAGTTTTAAGCCACTGAGGTCATGACATTTCTCTTTTTCCCTGCCTTCCTTCCTTCCTTCCTCCCTCTCTCTCTTTCTCTCTCCTTGGCGTCTTCAGCTCTCTGGCAGCAGACAGGACCTGTCATCTAACTGCAATCTGGACGACAACAAGGTACAACCCTGTTGAAGCTGTAGAACTGTTACTATTCAATCTGAACAACCCCACATCCCAAACTACACGGATCAACCCTCACATCTTTTAACTCTTGTTTTTTTCTCTCTCTTCTCTTCTCCAGACACGCTGGGAGAGCCAGCAGGACATCTTCATGACCTCGCCCCAGTTCAGCCACACCCTGCCTCGCCCCTCCTCCTCTCCCCCTACTATTCCCTCACAGAACCTGAGCCAGGACCCAGAGCAAGGTAAGGGCCTGACTCCCCCTCTCCTCTACTCTCCCCTCCCCTTGCCCCCCTCTCCTCTCTACCTTTCTCCCCCTGAGACTGCTCTACTAACCTGGCCTTGCTGACTCTACCTCAGTCTCCACCTCTCTCTCTCTCTCTCTCATCATCTCTCTCTTCTCCTGTCATCGCTCTCTCTCTCCTCCTGTCATCGCTCTCTCTCTCTCCTCCTGTCATCGCTCTCTCTCTCTCCTCCTGTCATCGCTCTCTCTCTCTCCTCCTGTCATCGCTCTCTCTCTTCTCCTGTCATCGCTCTCTCTCTTCTCCTGTCATCGCTCTCTCTCTTCTCCTGTCATCGCTCTCTCTCTTCTCCTGTCATCGCTCTCTCTCTCCTCCTGTCATCGCTCTCTCTTCTCCTGTCATCGCTCTCTCTCTCCTCCTGTCATCGCTCTCTCTCTCCTCCTGTCATCGCTCTCTCTCTCCTCCTGTCATCGCTCTCTCTCCTCCTGTCATCGCTCTCTCTCTTCCCCTGTCATCGCTCTCTCTTCTCCTGTCATCGCTCTCTCTCTCTTCTCCTGTCATCGCTCTCTCTCTCTTCTCCTGTCATCGCTCTCTCTCTCCTCCTGTCATCGCTCTCTCTCTCTTCTCCTGTCATCGCTCTCTCTCTTCTCCTGTCATCGCTCTCTCTCTTCTCCTGTCATCGCTCTCTCTCTCTTCTCCTGTCATCGCTCTCTCTCTCTTCTCCTGTCATCGCTCTCTCTCTCTTCTCCTGTCATCGCTCTCTCTCTCTTCTCCTGTCATCGCTCTCTCTCTCCTCCTGTCATCGCTCTCTCTCCTCCTGTCATCGCTCTCTCTCTCTTCTCCTGTCATCGCTCTCTCTCTTCTCCTGTCATCGCTCTCTCTCTCTTCTCCTGTCATCGCTCTCTTTTCTGTGCAGTAGACCTTTGGTGTGGTTCTCTTTCCTGTCTACTAGGTTGTCTCCTGTTTTAAGTGTTCTTTGTTTGATTTCACTTTCTCTCAGTGATGTCATTGAAATGGATGTGAGAGTGACCCAATGACAGTTAATTATTCAAATTAATTGGCAATATTTTATGATTATAATCCAGAGATTATAATATGTTATCACATGCTAAAATCATCTTCTTTATTTGATTATTTTCGGTTATTTTAATCAATTCTTTGTCTTGTCTCTGACCTGGTCCAGCCATTTTCTTCATCGTGTGTCTTTTTTCAATGTCATTTCCTGGGCTTGCTTTTCAACTTCCTGTCTTAATCACTCACACTTCCGCTACCTTCCAATCCTCCCATCTTTTATTCCTGCTCCTCATCTCTTTTACTCCTCCTCCTCCTCCCTCCTCTTCTCTTCTCTTCTCTCACCGATTCTCCCCTCAGGTCGTTCAGGGCTTGCTGCCTCTTATCTTTCAGTCAAAGCCCTGGTGCCACAGATGCCCAAGCTGCTCAAGTCGCTGTTCCCTGCCCGCGAGGACAAGAAGGAGCCCCTACGCCCTTCACCCCACTCTCTACAGGTAGGGCACACATACCCCTCTGACCTTCCGTCATCCAGTGACCTTTTGACCTTTTGGTTGAAATAAATTGTTCCCTTTTTTATGTTGTGAACCCACTGAAGCCTTTCCCATTTTCTTGTGATCCACCAAATAAACCGAACCCTGTTTCTAGCCACAGCACCAGTCAGTAACTGGGAGCCCAGAGAAACTGGACGGTCGATGTGAGTCTATAATCCACTATAGTTCACCGTCTCCTCATCCTCTGCCTCCATAAAGACACATTTCTGTCTGACTCAGAAACCATTGCTGTAATCCATGCTTTCTTTTCAGTGTGGCCTATATTTCCATTTTTATTTTGTCCATCAGGCCTTTTATGAGACTCATCGTCATCTGCATTTGAGCGGAGGAAAGTGGAGATGGTTTTTAGGGCATTCAAAGGAAGACACGTCTAGACCAGTGAATGTTACACTCAGCTTCCAGATGAAACACACTTGTATAATAGGCTTTTAGACGAGCCGCTCTCAGAAGACAGACTGGGGGTAGAGTCTAGTGGTATTATAGTCATTATAGCACCGTGATGCAATGACTTCAATGGAAGGTAAGCATGAATGAATGGTTTAACACAAAAAACAAAGCGCTAATTCCTACATCTCTCCAATAATGTTTTCTTCTTCTTGAGCTGTTTAGTTTTATAAAGGATCCTCAAAGCATTGGTCTAAGGGACCACACACACCGCACCTAATGTTGATCTGCTGTTGATCTGCCGTTTGTTCGGCGTGGTGTGTTTTAGGGACCACCCGCTGTAGGGCTGGGCGATAAATCAATTTAGATTCATTTGAATGTATGTTTTTGCACGATATTCCAAATGCCTGTATTGCGAAAATCAACTTATTTTACATTTTCTATGAGCGTTTATGTCCGTTTGTTCTCCTGTTGTTTTTTGGGTCTCGCCTCCTTCACTCCTTCTGCTGTGACTGGGCACCTACCCATTTACACACCAACCCCCCTCACACACACCAAGACCCCCCCCCCCCCACACACCAAGCCCTTCCCCCTGCCACTCACAACAACAAAGATGACATTTTACATTTTACATTTTAGTCATTTAGCAGACGCTCTTATCCAGAGCGACTTACAGTTAGTGAGTGCATAAATTATAATTTTTTCATACTGGCCCCCCGTGGGAATCGAACCCACAACCCTGGCGTTGCAAACGCCATGCTCTACCAACTGAGCTACATCCCTGCCGGCCATTTCCTCCCCTACCCTGGACGACGCTGGGCCAATTGTGCGCCGCCCATGGGTCTCCCGGTCGCGGCCGGCTACGACAGAGCCTGGATTCTAACCAGGATCTCTAGTGACACAGCTAGCACTGCGATGCAGCGCCTTAGACCACTGCACCACTCGCAGAGTGAGAGATCACTTCTTCCTCTCGGTCAAGCAGTTTCAACTCGCTATTTGCATTTGAAGTTTGGTTCAACATAATCAGTCATATGATCATCGAAACACATCGAGACATTATTTTACTGCAATAGAGGATACCCTTTTTATGTTTCAACTCCTCAAAATGAACATTGATTGATTCTGGAAAATGATTGCTCAGTTTCTGTTGTGTGTGGCATTGCGGTACAATGTACCACTAGCAGGATTTTAGCCACAGACTGTTATACTAGCTGTCTAGTCTGTTTTTATAAATGTGCAATAAGGTATAGTTTCACGAGCCCTGAATTCATTGGATTATTGCTCAATGTTTACCTTTAATTGTACAACAAAGCTTATTTAGAGAAAACATAAAAATAATTGAGTGAAATACAGTGCATTCTGAAAATATTCAGACCCCTTGACTTTTTCCACATTTTGTTACGTTACAGCCTGATTCTAAAATGGATTACTTTTTTTTACACACTCTACACATAATACCCCATAATGACAAAGTAAAAACAGGTTTTTACAAATTTTTGCAAATGTATTAAAAATAGAGTAAATACTTATGTAAATGTGATATTTCCGTTTTAAAATATCACATTTACATAAGTATTCAGACCCTTTACTCAGTACTTTGTTGAAGCCCTTTTGGCAGCGATTACAGCCTTGAGTCTAAGGTCAATTTTGAGTCTCATAGTAAAGGGTCTGAATACTTATATAAATGTGATATTTCAGTTTTTTATTTTTAATACATTTGCAAAAAATTCTAAAAACCTGTTTTTGCTTTTCATTATGGGGTATTGTGTGTAGATTGATGAGGGAAAAAACAATTATTGATTTTAGAATAAGGCTGTAACGTAACAAAATGTGGAAAAGGGGAAGGGGTCTGAATACTTTCCGAATGCACTGTTTCGTGAATCGGCCATAAGTTAAAGGGGGGGGAAATGATGATTTTTAGGCCATATCGCCCAGCCCTAACCAGCTGGTGGACATCTGACTGCTGACATTTTGGCGCGTTTCTACATGTAGAATCGATTTGCGCAAATGTTTTCAAATTAAGTGCCAGCACTTTGTTTAGAGGTGCTAAGTACTCTCGGCCGGCAAACACTACCAGTGTGTCCGAGCCTTAAGGTAAAGGAAGAACAAAAAAAAGTTTGACAGGGCCTTTCCCCCAATCTATCTCCTTAATGCTGAGTGCCAGTCTTTGGTTTGACTCGGCCGAGGATCGAACTCCCAACCTTCCAAACCCAGGGCGGACACTCACACCAAATGCCACTGAGTTGGTTATGTCCATATATAATGAAGTCTAAAGTCGCTGAACACTGGATGTAAGATATGCCAAGCTTGCTATTTAATTTCCATAAAGACGATATGTTTAGTTATTTAGTAATACCACCATCTGTTTGTCATTCTTTAAAGATAGATAATTCTACAATGGATTTAGTCATTATTTTTTGGGGATTAAAACCATTTTTGTAAAGAGCTGAATATAATCAACTGAGCTTTTTGACTTTTGAAATTAACTCCTAAAGTTATGGACAATGTGAGAGAATACTGATGTATTTCAATGAACAATTGAATCTTTTCTTCAAACCTTTGAACATAATTGTGTTTCTCTGTCTTCCTGGCAGCACATGCCTCGTATCATCATGCAGACAACGGGGCCTGAAGACAGCAGGATCCGGATAGAACCGGTAAGAACCCTCTGTCATCTCTTTTCAACTCTCCTCCTGTCTGCTCCCCCTTTATTAGTGTTCTACTCCCTATGAGCACAATACGTTAAAAATACATATTTTGGGTTGAAAGGACGTCTTTTCAACGTCTTGTGCTCACTGGGAGTTGTAGTTTGTTAGAGATTAGTCTAGTTGTAGTTGATTAGTTGAAATCAGTTAGTTTGCAACATCTCTCCAGGCTCAGACAGTGTATTGACTGTATTATGAAGCTATGGTAGGTAGTAAGTTAGGGGATCTAAGGATCTCATGATGATGATGATGAAGATGGTGGTGATGATGATCATTATGATATTGATGGAAATTGTGGTGGCGATATGCAACATGATGTCCTGGTTTGCTCCAGTCAGTCTTAAGTTTGATGGAGTTCTTAAATTCCTGTTGTGGTGTGATTGCCGTTGCCGTGATTCCTCCCCGTAGGTTGCTATGGTAGGGAGGACCACCCTTATCCCGGCCCTGACCAATGACAGGTGGTCGGAATCCACCGACGCCCCTCTTCCTGTTCAGTCCTCCCAGCATGACCCGCATGACTACCCCCTCAGCCCCATCAGCGAGGCCTCCAGCGGCTACTTCTCCACTAGCGTTTCCATGGCAACCCTGTCAGAGGCTTCAGCCAGCGCCAGTGGCGACCACCCTGCCACCCCCCTCCACACCTCCTCCTCTCTCACCCTCCTAGATGCAGGGGTGGGGCTAAAGGGGATTGATGCTCCTGAAACTACGTTACCCAGAACCCAGCAGCGAGCTGAACAGAACGGTGTTACTGCTGCCTCTCCTCAGTATGACAACAAAATGGCCACCACCGGTCCCGGCTCCAACGTCAACAGCGTCACCACGGGCAACAAGCCCTTCTCCGTGCAGAGGGTGTCGACGTCGGACCTGAAGTCGTTCCAGCAGCGCATCCTGGGGGAGGAAGTGGAGGCGAGAGGAGGAGGAAGACAGGGGAGTCTGGAGAGACTGGAGATCGTCCTGGACGACGAGGATGGCGGCCGCGACTACGTGCTACCTGATTGGCTGAGAGAGGGGGTGTGCGTGACGGTGGGAGCCAATAAGGGCGGGACTGTGCGCTACGTGGGCAACACTGAGTTCGCCGAGGGTGTGTGGGTCGGGGTGGAGCTCGACTCGCCCTCAGGTGTGTTTGGTGTGTGTGTGTTTACTGTTTACACAGAATTGCATGACTCAACATAATAACACCGTAAGAAATTGAATCTATGCAAATAGCCTGAAAATAAAAATCTAGAGGACCGTGTCCTTGTCCGCATGCACATGAGACTCATCAGAGCAGGCAATGCTTAGTTTAGGAAATTCTAAATACTAAACCAACTCTCTTCCTTGTCTACCCCTCACTCCTTTCCCTTCATTCTCTCCCTCCCTCCTTCCTCTCTCCCTCTTATCTTCCTCTCCCTCTTTCCTCCCTCTCTCTACAGGTAAGAACGACGGCTCCGTAGGCGGGCGCCACTACTTCCGCTGTAACCCTGGTTACGGTGTCCTGGTGCGTCCCGACCGGGTTTTCAGACGGGAGCGTTCCACCAAACGGAACCCGGAGAACCGGCGCAGCGGCGAGTTCTACCAGCCCGTTCTGCGGGGAGAGTCCACTAACAGGCGAGGGGAGAACCGCAAGTCCTGGAGCAGCTGAACTGGAGAGAAACAGGTCTGGCAGGGAGAGACCATTATTCCACACATCCCTCTGTCTCCTGGCTCGGATCAACTAGAAAACCCACACATCCTGTTTCTAAGCCTCCGTCTCACTCAGCCCCCTCTCTCTCAATCTCCCCCTAACTATGCAATACTACTGCATCTAATGGAAAACGGTCCCTGTCCTGTGCCCACTCATAGCTATGTAACAGTACCTTAGTGCTCTGGGTTAGATCTGTCTGGATTCATTTCAATAGGGAAGACCTTTACCCAACAAGCCCCTGCTGCTGCTGTGCTGTCTCCCCATCTGGACACAGCACTGGTGGTGCCGCCTGTGGCATGGATTGGGCACAGGACCTGAGTGGTTCCACAGCACCTGAAGTAGGCTACAGAGTGTTGCTGTCTATATGAAGTGACCCACAGGGTGGCCAATGGGGACTGTTTGTCCGCGGGCCAAGGTTCAGGTTCTGAAGTGATGACATCATTTCCTCTGATGTCATCAAACTCTGGTCACACTTCGAGAATCCTTCTGAAAGAATGAGACTGCTATTCCACCAGACTCTGACCGGAACCCCCATCCCTCCTCTTTTTCGATGGAACTGTCCATTTTACTCCCCTCCTCCCCCCTTATTTTTGAATGGAACGGTCCCTTTTAACTAAATGATATTATCGGTCCTTTTTGTGGACTGACATTTTAGCAGTTACTATATCTGTTTCCCCCATGTGAAGTCATTCATCTGAAGTGATCGATTCTTCCAGAATGTGCCTTCATGATTCATGAGTTGATTTTCCTTTGTAATGTTTCTTAGTGGTTTTATTTAATGCACATTTTGCCCTCTGTTGAGCTTTGACGAGAATGCCTTGTGTAAGTGTGAGGTGATCTCCTGGACTGTAGAGTGGACGTGGACGTACCTGTGAGAAGATGTGTGTGTGTGTGTGCCTGTGTTTTAGAAGTTTGGCCCTTGAAGCTGATTTTAACCATGGCCATGTACAGTAGGCTGGGAGAAAAATGATCCCTCTGTCTGTGTGTGTGTGTGTATGCACGTCTCCGGCTGATCTGAAATATGAAGCACCGTCGTTATGACGACGTGGTTTGTGCAACAGTAATAGCCATTGGTTTTAAATTGTAAGTTGAGAAGTCAGTTGAAGGATGTTTCCACTATGAGAAGCCCAGAGAGCAAAATTAGTTGAAATTGCTTTTCTTAAATGTATTTTTAACATCCGGGTGCTTACTGGGAGATTTTGCACGTTAGAGGTGTTAGCAGAATGGTTGTCTTTGGTTCTAGAACTGTTTGAGGAAGTAGCAGTGGTGTGTACTGGACTGCTGGTCTTGTGTGTATGTAACTTTGTGGTAACATTGTGTTCATGTTGTGGAGCTTTATGTAACGTGTGGAGCGGAAGTTGAATGGAAGTTAGGACTGGTATGTTTTATGCTGGTCATTGATTTGTGTTTGGGGAAAAAAGATCTCTGCATATGTTCACCATTTATTTTTTAGAAAGGTGCTCTTAATGTGTGTGAAGCTACAGATCTGTAATAGGGTCTAACATTTACATACTGACTCAATGGCTTTGGGAGATGAAGAAGGCAAGGATGTGGGAGATCGTTTTTTTTAGTTTAAGTTTTACAAGCAATTTGGTTTGAAACTATGGAATTTTAATTAAAATGTTAATTGATCCCTGAAGTTCCTCCAAAATGTAATGAATCTCATTTTTATTAGACATTTGAAGTTAATACTTAAAGGGGCAATCTGCAGTTCAAACAACAACAAAGTGGGGTCCCCGCCACAGTTTTGGTAAATAGGAATGGGGCTGGAGAAATGTAACCACTCTCAAATCAATCAATGGGTGTATATCATTAATTTAAACATCCAAAAATGGATGTAACAACTGCAGATTGCCCCTTTAAATCCATTGAATAAAAATGTAAACTGTGTAGTCTCACCTAGTGAGCCGAGGTACAAGCTGTAACGGGATGCAGAATGTGTTTTAACACTAGTCCATTCAGAAAGCATGGAGCAGAGTCACAAATATGAAGGATCTGAAAGATATACCCCTTCACCATGACATTTCTTTCGAGTCTTTATCATATGCTTTAAGAGAAGCCTAAATTTGCAATGTTTCTTATATTTTAATGGTTGTACATATGCCTTTATCATGTGAAATAGACAAAGCCTTCTAAATTGTACTGAAAAAAAGTTGTTGATTGCACAAGTGATTCTATGAGAAATGGCGCTGCTATAGCCACTGTAATATAACTGTAAATTGATTAGATCATTGACATTATAATTCTTATTGGGAGTTGATCTTGATTCTAGTCTTGATTTTTAGCCTTCTATACACCACTTGAGATGGGAGAGAGTAAGGAGGAGTTGTCTATGGGCTGATGAGTGGCCAGTTGGTAGAGAGATGGGACGAGCAAGTGCTTATTTATTGTCATGGTTGCCTTTTATGTACTGGCCCCAAGTTGCTCGGACCCTTTACGTTGCTCTTACTATAGCTAGGCGTTTTTTAAAGTTTGTCGTCAAGCCTTCACCGAGTGATCATACTTGTGGTAATAGGAGGGGAACTGAGTCTCCCTGGTGTGTATGTGTGCGGTGTTGTAATGAAGAGTGAGAGAGCAGGTGGTGTATCGGATGGATTTGGCGTCTCCACACCTCTTTGCACAGAGACTGAAGAGTGTTTGAGATCACTTCAGTCTTATCTATTTCTTTATATCCCCCTCTCTCTCTCTCTCTCTCTCTCTCTCTCTCTCTCTCTCTCTCTCTCTCGCTCTCGCTCTCTCTCTCTCTCTCTCTCTGTCTGTCTGTCTGTCTGTCTGTCTGTCTGTCTGTCTGTCTCTGTCTGTCTGTCTGTCTCTCTCTCTCTCTCTCTGTCTCTCTCTCTCTGTCTCTCTCTCTCTGTGTCTCTGTGTCTCTGTCTCTCTCTCTCTCTCCGTGTCTGTCTCTCTCTCTCTGTGTCTGTCTGTCTCTCTCTCTCTCTCTCTCTCTCTCTCTCTCTCTCTCTCTCTCTCTCTCTCTCTCTCTCTCTCTCTCTCTCTCTCTCTCTGTGTGTCTCTGTCTCTCTCTCTCTCTCTGTCTCTGTCTGTCTCTGTCTGTCTCTCTCTCTGTGTCTCTCTCTCTGTCTCTCTCTCTCTGTCTCTCTCTGTCTCTGTGTCTCTGTCTCTCTCTGTGTCTCTGTCTCTCTCTGTGTCTCTGTCTGTCTCTCTCTCTGTGTCTGTCTCTCTCTCTCTCTGTGTCTCTGTCTCTCTGTGTCTCTCTCTCTCTCTGTGTGTCTCTCTGTCTCTCTCTCTCTCTCTCGCTCTGTGTGTCTCTCTGTCTCTCTCTCTCTCTCTCTCTCTGTGTGTGTCTCTGTCTCTCTCTCTCTCTCTCTCGCTCCTATCCGGAAGTTGGATGATACACGCAAGTAGTTCTGATTCAAACACATTTCATTATTCAGTAACTTTTATCGGTTCATATTTCTAACTGTTAGCTCTTTTGAGATACTGAATATTTGACATTGCCGGTGGAGTCTTCGCTTCTGACTCAAAATACAGTTACAGATCTGCTCGTTCACAGGCAGTAAGGCCGGGATTCAAGCTGTTCAGGCTTTGTCAGCTATGCACCTTTTAAAGGCAATGTTCCCGCATTCGCGGAGACTTCATTCACCGTAAAAGCTATACGTAAAAATTCACAGTAATATATTTATTTTGTAATTTAGCAGACGCTCTTATCCAGTGCGATTTACAGTAGTGAGTGCATACATTTTTGTACTGAAAAGCAGGTACACGTGTACCTGAATGCTGTGTAACGCCAGGAAGGGGAAGTGACCTCCATTTGTCGTGCCTGTCATACAGGCATCCTCTGGCTTTCATTTCAATAGTCGTCATCATGGACTTTAACATATCTGGTTGTGACTGTACGTGCTCAGAACCACACCAGGGGTGTATTCACTAGGAACATGAAGCAAACGAAACAAAGCGGGGAGGGACCTACCTGAATTGGTCCAATAGAAACTCTTGTTTGGAGTAAATGGAAAACCGCTTTTTGCTACGGCCTGCAACTAATGAATACACCCCAGGTATTCTATTGAGTTTGACCCTTATCGACTGTCTATACCTGATTAAGGATCCATCTATACTGTTACTCTTTCATCATTCCACAGAAGGCATGTTCTGTGTTTTTAAAGAATATTTTTAATCAAGTGCTACTGTGAGCATAGATTTTTAAAGGCCCAAGGACACAGATGCAACAAACCGTTATGGGGGAAATAATATTTCAAGACTATATATTTGTTTATCTGCCTTTCTAATATATGCATTTCCTGTATATCTGTATCTATGGCAACCCTGGTCCAGAGCTCAGAGCAATATGACACCTGCCTTTATGTGGCCTTCAGTCTACAAGATAGTCTTCAAGTCAGTCAGTCTGTCCGTCTGTCCCCCTCTGGGTTTAATAACTAAAAACCTCTGTCTGGCAATGCGAGACTCAATAACTACAAACCCTAACTCCCGCCATAGAGAAACCTGTATACTGTAAGAATTACTTCAATCTACACGTGGACCACGTCAGACTCACTGTACACATTCAGCCACTGGCTTATGGGACAATGGGAGCTCATGTTAGTAGAGGATACTAACACAGACGTCAACTAGAGTAGAGAATCTTTACCTCCAACGGAGACGTCAACTAGAGTAAAGAATCTTTACCTCCAACAGAGACATCAACTAGAGTAGAGAATCTTTACCTCCAACAGAGACGTCAACTAGAGTAGAGAATCTTTACCTCCAACAGAGACATCAACTAGAGCAGAGAATCTTTACCTCCAACAGAGACATCAACTAGAGCAGAGAATATTTTTCTCCAACAGAGACGTCAACTAGAGTAGAGAATTTTTACCTCCAACTCTCAGCGGCCACGTTCCATTTCTGTCCTGAGCTATCTCTCAGGTGTTCAATACTAAAGGGGTAGGAGCTGGAGGAAGGGGCCAGGGACAGAAATGGAATTGGGCCCGATCTTCAGACCGTTTGTACAACTCTCCTTTCACAATGGTTGCGTCTGAAATGGCACCCTACTCCCCATAGAGTGCATAGAAAATAGATAGGGTGCCAATTTGGACACGACTCACTTGAGACCAGCTCTGGTTTGTGCCTCGTCCTGGAGTCTTGAGTTATCGTTATTATTATCATTTTTAATAATCTTCAACAATAATTTGCGTATCTGATTGTGTTGTTGTGAAGTGTATTATTTGAGTATTTCTGTGAGCGAATGTGTGTAGGTGTGACTGGATGTATATATTAAGACTTAACAATCTGAGCGCAAGTTTGGGTTTTGATTAATTTAATTGTTCTGTGTAATTCTATGCTGAAATCCAAAGAATAATCATGTATTATAATTCATTTGTCTTTTTTATCGCCTGGACAATAATCTCCCTGTAAAGGAAATAATTTAAAAAATGAATTGATTTACAGATTTCTATCGTCTGCTGTTATTTTATGGATAAGGCTGCGTAAACTTCCAGAATCCTTTCAAGTCATGCATTGATGTCAATGGCAATTCGAGTTAAACGTGTAGCTCAAGTTAGGATTTTAACCAATTGATACATATTTTGTGAAATCATGCAGTTAGACTTCAGTTGCTCAACAAAAACACGCATTGTTCATCGATCATTCTTTATTCTCTAGTAGGTACAGTAAACAAATGAGAAAATGTAACAAAGGCATAGTTTTCTACATATTCCATTACAGAACAGTCTACTGTCCAAAAAAGGCACTAAATTCTGAAGTAGGAGATAACAGGACTAATTTAACTATTTAAATCTGATACAACAGTGATTTATTTGATTGATATTCATCTTATAGAACATTTGTCGTTATATTTCATGTATTCAAGTTTTATGTATGAACAAGGACTGGCAATAGCTGTTCCTTCGGAATGTCAAAGGCAAAGCACCTCCCACAAAGGTTAAAGTTCATTGAGTATCAGTCTTCAGCAAATGCAACCTTTTCACCTGGTTTTGTAAACAGTACCAATTTAATTTGTAGAGATTTGACAGGGTGATGTCAGATGCAAAACCAAATAGTGTGTGCTAGCGAGCTACTTGATATGGCATTAAGTCTCAAGAGACTAGTAAAGACCTCAGAAACCTGAAGGAAGAAGCTTTGCCTTTGAGTGATGCAATACAAAACACACAGGGCAGATTGTGCATATCAAAATGGAAAACGAACAACACAAAACATGATATAAAAAATAAAAAGCATTTCATGAATCAAACGATTAATCTAATATACATTCCTGTTTGGCAGTATTTTACACATGGAAAAATTTAAGTAACAAACTGAAAATAAAAATGTTTTTCTGCCTCTCTTTAGAATAGTCTTTTTTTATCTTGTAAGATACATATTTGATTAGAACAAAGCACTAGGTTAATGGCTAGCAGAACCTCAGATTCACAATCTCTGAAGCAGCAGGAACCATCCTCAGGTCTGTCATTCAATACATACTGGATGACTTAAAGGGACAGTTCACCCCAAACATCAACGTTAGTCTCTGCACCTTGAATCTTGCATGCATGCTGGTCAGCCAACAGTCTGTCACAAGAGACACTTGTCAATACTTTAGAATTGGTCTAACGATAGACTGGGGCCATATCCCATCACTCCAATCATTGTGTAGATCTGGCAATGAGAAAGTTTCCTAATCGTTGGGAATTGAGGTCTGTAGATTTCATCATAATAGAAGGGCCTACACAACAAAACTAGTCAACTTGAATTACCCCTGTAAGGTTAGCAAAACAAAGTTATTATTTCTCATTAAAAGCAGTGACCTGGGAATTAGCTTATAGGGAAGGGGTGGTGGGGGGAAGGTGTTTGTTGAAACACCAAATGACCCCTAACCCTTGACCCCTTACCTTTGAACACATGTCAGCCAGCAGATCAGTCTTCCTTCCTCCTATTGCCTGCCTGGTCTGTCAATTACTCAGGATGACCAATAAGCTACGAGGGGAGGAAACTGAAGCGCCATTTACATGGTAGTTTCTCCCATAAAGTGTTTTTTCAAAAGAGAAAATACAATCTAAAAGTAAGTATCTTAGATAACAGCTTGTGTGTAGAACATATAATGCATATAGAAAAGATAGAAAAAGAAGTGTTACTCCCAGTACCAATAATAATAGGGAAATGTATAATGCACCCTTGATTGGCAATCTTTTAAAAGCGTAAATAATTTCCTTTCAACTGGGGAACATGTTTATAACATCAGCAGCCTTAAATTAAGGTTAAAAGCTAAAAACAAATGCTTTGGGTACAGCTTCAATATGCTTATAGTTATCCCCATAACAACCACATACACATAAAGCCCCTCTCACTAGCTAGCATGATTCCCTCTATCTACTCCCTTCATTATTAAGAATTCAGGGGCAGTTTGTTATCATAATTCGTGAGCAATAATATAATGAATGTCTGATCTCATTGGCTTTAAACCTAACCAGTTTAGGTAGTGCTACAACAAGTGAATATATTTTAGGGAATATATAAGGCTTCTACAGAGGCCTGTTCAAAACTCTCACCACTTCCCGTCTCCCTCATACTGACAAGCTGGAGGGGGGAGACAAAGAGCGAGGGATAGAGTGATGACAGGAGTAAGAGAAAGATGGAGTGAGAGCAATGAGAGAGTAGTAAAAGGAGTAAGATAATCAAAGTGTGCAGTGCACCTTGGGGAAGAGGTGCCAAACTCAGAAAGCCAAGGCAGGGGTCCTCCATGCTTAGAGTGAGGTGTGCAGGGTTCCATAATAACCTATTCTGATTCTTTAGACCCACACAGACAAGAGTATATACCATACATACACCCACAACTTTAGGACCAGACTTTCCAACACAATGCCTCTAGAACAGTCTAAAGGGAGTACAAGGGGTAGGGTGGTAGAGGTATTAGGGAATAGGGGTGGAGGTAGAACCAGGCCTCCCAACACCTCTAGAACAGTCTAAAAGTGTTTACTAGGGAGTAGGGTGGTAGAGGTATTATAGGGGATAGGGGTGGAGGTAGAACCAGGCCTCCCAACACCTCCAACAGTCTAAAAGTGTTTACTAGGGAGTAGGGTGGTAGAGGTATTAGGGGATGGGGTGGAGGTAGGACCCGTGGGGCAAAAAAAATAATAGTTTGACACCCCTGATTTACAGTATAACATTCCAATAAGCTCTACTTGCACCTTGACAAACTCCCAAACGTAATGTTTTCATACTCTACTATAGGCCTCATCCCCATGTGCACTCTCTCTTTCTCACTGTCACGTATACATAAACACCTTTCCCTCCCTCTCCTCCTCAGTCTCTCCCCCCCACCCACTAGTTGTCCTCCACCACCTCTGTCTTGATGTCACTGCCTGTCCCACCCAGGGCCAATCCTCCCCCCGCCTGCGTTGCCAGGGCGAGGATGCTATGATTGACCGCCGCCATCTCCACAGCGAGAGCGATGGGGTCCTGGTGCTCCAGGGCATTGCTGTGATTGGTGGAGGAGTCGTCCTGGAGGGAGGGGGGGGAGGGGACAGACCAGGACACACCTGTCAGTCTGGAACCTTCCATCCCTGCCCCCTGAGCGAGACCCGCTCCCGAGAGCAAGGAGCGGCAAATCAGAGAGCTGGCCCTCTGGGCGGCCAAGCCCCCCCTGCCCGAGCCAGGCCAAGCCGCCAGCCAACTGGGCAGCAGGGTGGGCACCTGCAACCGCAAGAGGGGGAGGAGTCATGGGTCATGTTTACACATCTGTGGTCTTCAACCCTGAGACAGACAACTGTGTGGCGCATTTACTAAGCAAAACCACGGGCCGCATTAAATCAGTTCACAGACCACATTTGGCCCGCGGGCACTGAGTTTGAGACCCCTGACCTACACTGACCTGAAAGACATGGAGAGCTAAAGCAAAGTCTACCAGGTTGCTTTCCACTGTCCTGTGTTTTCAGATCGAGAATCTGCTTTAGACTATTGAGATGCACCCTTGTTCGGTTACGGAAGCCAACTGGTTAGCATGGTCAAACGCATGCAAACAAATTATAATAATTAGTTTTCCCCCACTTGCTGGTTAGCTACCCGTCTAACAGATTTGGTATAGAGTTCTGTACCAAACATGGAGTACAGTATGAATATGTAACCCATAACGTAATCCAATACGATAGGAGTTCTCCTAACATTATACAGTCCATACAGTACCTGTGTGGGAGAGGACAGGTCTAGTCGGCTGATACTGAAAGGTCTGGTCCCAACTCTCTTCTCAAACAGAGGGACCTCACAGCCCTGTAGGAAAACAAAGAGGCAAGGTGTTAAACCACCCCTATAATGGCACAATGGTCTTGGCTACAATATACAACACAAACTGGGAGAGACCATTTCAATTTCTCAGGGGTGATCCACCCCTAAAAAGGTAGATTGGTCTTGGCTGTCAGATACAACACAAAGTGCATGGGTTCTGGACCATTCCACTTTCTTACGGGTGGTTACCTGGTCAGGGAAGTCATTCCCGTCGATTTCATCGCTGTTGGAGTGTCCTCCAGGGCTCTGGACTTTGATCCCATGGTTCTCCAGGATTGCTGCTTCTTCGGGAAAAAATAGACCTCGCCATAACATATCTGAGCTCACATGCACGCACACACAGACACACACCCCGAGGGGGTCGTAAACGTTACCTATGTTGGCACGTCTCTTGATCTCTTTGCGGCGGTTGGCGAACCAGTTGTAGACCTTCAGAGACGTGACCTTCTCCAGATCAGACAGCTTCTTCCCTGCACACACAAACACATGCACTCACACATACTCAGTCTTGAAAGTGACCTTACTCAATATACAGTGCCTTCAGAAAGTATTCATACCCCTTTACTTTTTACACTTTGTTGTGTTACAGCCTGAATTTTGTGTCTACACACAATACCTCATAATGTCAAAGTGGAATTATGTTTTTAGAAATGTTTATAAATTAATAAAAAATGTAAAGCTGAAATGTCTAGAGTCAGTAAGTATTCAACCCTTTTGTTATGGCAAGCCTAAATAAGTTCAGGACTAAAATTGTGCTAAACAAGTCACATATACTGAACAAAAATATAAACGCAACATTTCAACAATTTTACTGAGTTACAGTTCATATAAGGAAATAAATAAATTAGGCCCTAATCTATGGATTTCACATGACTGGGCAGGGGCGCAGCCATGGTTGTGCCTGGGAGGGACCCACTGGGGAGACAGGCCACACTCACTGGGGAGCCAGGCCCAGCCAATCAGAATGAGTTTTTCCCCACAAAAGGCCTTTATTACAGACAGAAATACTCCTCAGTTTCATCAGCTGTCTGGGTGTATGGTCTCAGACGATCCCGCAACTGAAGAAGCCGGATGTGGAGGTCCTGGGCTGGAGTGGCTACACGTGGTCTGCAGTTGTGAGGCCGGTTGGACGTACTGCCAAATGAACATTAAATTCTCTGGAAACAGCTCTGGTAGACATTATAATATAATATAATATGCCATTTAGCAGACGCTTTTATCCAAAGCGACTCACAGTCATGCGTGCATACATTTTTTATTTTTTTTTGTATGGGTGGTCCCGGGGATCGAACCCACTACCTTGGCGTTACAAGCGCCGTGCTCTATCAGCATGCCAATTGCACGCTCCCTCAAAACTTGAGACATCTGTGGCATTGTGTGACAAAACTGCACATTTTAGAGTTACCTTTTATTATCGCCAGCACAAGGTGCACCTGTGTAATGATCATGCTGTTTAATCAGCTTCTTGATATGCCACACCTGTCAGGTGGATGGATTATGTTGGAAAATGAGAAATTCTCACTCACAGGGATGTAAACAAATTTGTGTCCAAAATTTGAGAGAAATAAGGTTTTTGTGCTTATGGAAAAATTCTGGGATCTTTTATTTCAGCTGGTGTTTCTATTTTTGTTCAGTATACTTCAGATGAGTAGGCAACACTCACCAATAAGACATCCATCCTCAACAGCTCCACCTGCAGGCTGTAGGCCAACATTTCTGTTCTGCAGAATGAACGAGTCGTGCGTTCCACCTGGCCACTACATTCAGCAGTGTTTTTGGCACATCACATAACCTATCACCTGCACATTAAGAGTGGAAGCCTTTTCTGTTCACATAGTTGAACTCGTCTTGGGATGGCGCTTTTATGGCAATGTGGGTGCCGTCTATTTTTCCCTTCGTATTTGGGAACCCATTGATGGCAAAGAAACCCCTCTACGTCAACCTGTTGTGCGATGGTGAAAGGAAATTGTATGTTACAGTTGGTTTTGCTGATGATTGCCTCCAAAACATTGGCTCATCGAGGGCTGTGAGATGCCGATCTTCAATCTCCCGCTGACGTTTGCTTTTGTCTCTGAGAAATGCAGCGTGTGTCAAATCTTCCAACAGAGCAAGATCTCAGTATTTAATAGTATTTCAACAATATTCACACGTGCCTCGAATTTAATGACTGTAGACCTACTTTATATGGATTATTATCGTAACAAATGCACTGATGTGGTCAAATTATATATAGCCTGTCAAGATGTGTTACATGAATTCACAATGAAATCGAGAATGATTTAATTATTACTCTCAATTCTTTTCAACATATGTTTTCCCCATTCTACGTTTGACAAGCAGTTCCCTTATTCCACCACTTGGCACTGTGCGTACTCATGGTATTGGCTGTGCGTAAATTTACGCACACTCTCGAGCAAACAATCATATTGATAAATCTCACACTTTTCATGGAAATGATCCCACGCATGGTTTACGCACAGATTTGTGCCTACGCATGATTGATAAATGAGCCCCCTGGTGTGCAAAGCTCTTAGAGACTTACCCAGAAAGATTCACAGCTGTAATCGCTGCCAAAGGTGATTCTAACATGTATTGACTCAGGGGGTTGAATACTTATCAAGATAGTGTTTTATTGTCCATTAATAAAAAAATTACATTAAATGTGAGTATTTTGTGTAGATCGTTGACACAATATTACAATTAAATCCATTTGAATCTTACTTTGTAACAATTTTTTGGGGGAAAAGTCAAGCGGTGTGAATACTTTCTGAAGGCACTGTAAGTACCGCTTTCCTCCTGCTGGTTCTCACCTGGCTTCTGGATGACAGCGTTGCAGGCGTTAGCGATCTCCTCTCTTTTAGCTTCATCAGGGTACTGGTTCTTATTGAAGTAACTGGAAGAGAAAACACAAATAACCACAACATTATTTATTAGGCAACATTCACTTTCTTCCAAAGGTAACGAATGCTCCTTTCCCCACTCACACCCGTTATCAAGCACAACAACAACAACTCATCACATCTGCCTCCCTTACACCCTTTCCCTCCTCAACTATTTCCCCATCACCACTCTTTCTCTCTCTCTCGCTCTCTCGCTCTCCTCCTCACCTCTCCATCACAGACAGACATTCTTTCCTCCAGGTAAAGCGACTGCCTCGGCGCAGACGGAAGCTCCCGGGGGTGGAGCATATAGGGGGCGGAGTCTGCCGCAACTCCACCACGTCCTCCAGAGCCATGGGGGCGGGTTGCATCGTCAGAGTTGCACCTGGAGACACAACCATGATGTAACCATGGAAACACAACCATGATGTAACTAGCCATGGGTGTATTTAGTGAGGTGAAACGTTCAGAATGTTTGAAATCTACTATTTGGAAAATGCTGTCATTTTCATTGTTGATGAGTCCATTTATGATGATTCAGCACCCTATTGTTTAGAAGAACAATAACTTTATAGAGTGTTATATTGGCTGTGTGGCGACTATAAACGAAGAACCTGGACTGTGGACAGTAATTCACAGTCAACCCCCTCTGAAGCCTCATCAAATGTAGTGTGTGTGTGTGTGTGTGAATGTGTGTGAATGTGTGTGTGTGTGTGTGTGTGTGAGTGTGTGTGTGTTTGTGTGTGTGAGTGAATGTGTGTGTGTGTGAATGTGTGTGTGTGTGAATGTGTGTGAGTGTGTGTGTGTGTGTGTGTGTGTTTGTGTGTGTGAGTGAATGTGTGTGTGTGTGAATGTGTGTGTGTGTGAATGTGTGTGTGAGTGTGTGTGTGTGTGTGAATGTGTGTGAGTGTGAATGTGTGTGTGTGTGTGTGTGTGAATGTGTGTGAGTGTGTGTGTGCCTGGACAGTAATATGGACTCGTTTATGTAGTGAGTGTTGGTGGCATGGCTCCACAGCAAGAGCATTAACCTAATGAACAAGTAATGCTGATGGATGGCTGTGACACACACACCGCCAGGGAAAGGTGGGTTGGGAATGTGATTGTTTACATATAAATATGTAACTCATGTAATGATCTATGGATGTTCTTGCTTGAGACTAGAACCTACATGTATAATTTTTCTGACTGCAAATCTATGACTCACATCTATGCATGTTTTTTTATTGTAACTAAAATAATAACTACAATAATATGTTATCCATCTTGATAGAGACAGTCAACACAGATCAGCAGGTTTCAAATCGGGACCTCGAGTTCCCCACCACTGTCGTTTCACCCCCTCCAACCAGGGACTGATTCAGACCTTTAAGTGGACTATTGGGCCAATCAATGGCATGGATCAATCAATCAATCAATGACTTGGGAGAAAGAAGAACAACCTGCAGTACAGCAGAGCTGGAGGCCCAGATGTGAATAGCTCTGCTGTATGTAGCACTGTACACACTTACAGTAATAGTCTATAGGTGCTGTGACATACACAGTCCACCAGGGCGCGCCACTACACCCTCCCCTCCACACAGACAGAGAGGTGAGGCCGGTGTGATTTCACAAGTTTGCTTTTTATTAAAAATCTGTTTTTCACCATGGTCATATACAGTCAGAAACCAGTACTCTTTAAGGTATAGGTATAGTCATCATAATAACGTATTAATGAGGTTTATACAGCGCTTAAAGCACTTTACATTTCTACTCAATTGTAGTAGCAACATCATAGCTATACAACTACAAGTACTCCTACTCATAAACACCAGCCACTAATGAGCATTTTAATATTTGTGGTTGTGATAGCTTATTGGCTGCTGCACCCAGAGGGAAGGGAGGGACACAGGAAATGGGAAGTGACACATTTGGACACAGGATGGAGTTAGACACACAATGGGGTTGTGGGGGCAGAAACAGGTTGTAGGGGAGTTCGAAAGGTGCTGTAACAGCTCAAGGATTTGGGCAGGACAAATACTGACTGGAAAATTTTTGGGGAAGGACTTCAATACTGCATGGTGCGTGTCTGCGGAGTAGCTATGCCTATTGAAACAGAGGGGGCGCAAGAGGGCATATGGGTAGTGTAGTCACATGTAGTGACTACAAACAAAGACAGATGTGGCATTAGTGCCCCCTAGAAAAGTGCATTACATTGGGCCAAAGTAACAGTTTAGGGATACATAGGGAGGATTTGGATGGGCCATCATTACTTTCCAGCCCTAGAATGCCAAGAAATAGTTAATGGACTCACCCATCAGTTCTCATTGTATAACCCGTTCTGCCCTCTCTAGTTTGGGCAGAGTCAGAAAGAGTCCTCTAATAGTGGATGGAACGGGTGGAACAACTGAAGAGGGACTGGACAGAAGGGGGGAGGCTGGAGGTGGGGGGGCTGAGGAGGGGCTGGAGGTGGGGGGCGTGGTGGGACTGGGCGGGGGGCTGGGCATGGGGGTGATGGTGGTGGGCATTACCAGGGGTGGTCTTCTCCAGCTGGTACCAGCGATAGAAGGCCCTCTTCTTCTGTTCGCTGAGGTCAGAGCCCTGCTGCAGCAGCCAGTGGGAGATACGACTCTGACTGATACCTGGAGGGAGGCGGGAGGAAGAGAGGGAGACAGAGAGAAAGAGAGACAGACAGACAGAGAGGATGGACCAGGGGGAGGGAAAGAAAGAAAGAGCACAGAAAGCAAGATTCATTAAGTAGCCAATGCATATACAGTGGATGAAGTACTTGCTATTTGTCATTCAAGCCACACTAACACTCATAGAAATCATGATGACGATTCTGTGTTTAGTGTACACCAAAGTGAGCACAGTTCCACTCCAACTGAGTGTAGTGTGCTGTATTAGCCACTAGGGAGCATACTGACCTGTGACCTGAGCCACCACAGCCTGAGAGATGCGCCTGTTCCCCAGGAACGCCTTGATCTCCTCCTTGATTATGGCACTGTCCCTTCTGGAGGGAGAGAGAGGGAGAGAGAGAACGAATGAGAGAGGAAAAATACAAAAGAAAGACAACATTGTTCCCTTTGCTAGGAAGCTAGAAAGAGGATGGTGCAAGGAACAGAGAGAAAGGTGACTAGTGTGGAAATGAGAGAGATGACTGTGGAAATAGGGAGAGAAAGGGAAAGGAAGTGAGAGAGATGACTGTGGAAATAGGGAGATAAAGGGAGAGGAAATGAGAAAATGAAGATAAGCCATGAAGAGCGGGAGACCGGAAAGTACAATTGAGTTGGATAGGAAGGAAAGACTGAATAAAAAAAAAGGAAATACAGTGCATTCGGAAAGTATTCAGACCCCTTGACTTTTCCCACATTTTGTTACGTTACAGCTTTATTCTAAAATTGATTAAATTGGGTGTTTTCTCATCAATCTACACACAATACCCCATAATTACAAAGCGAAAAACAGGTTTTTAGAATGTTGCAAATGTATTAAAAAAGTAAAAACTTAAATATCACATTTACATAAGTATTCAGACCCTTTCCTATGAGACTCGAAATTGAGCTCAGGTGCATCCTGTTTCCATTTATTATCCTTGAGATGTTTCTGCGTGGTCCTCTGTAGCTCAGCTGGTAGAGCACGGCGCTTGTAACGCCAAGGTAGTGGGTTCGATCCCCGGGACCACCCATACACAAAAATGTATGCACGCATGACTGTAAGTCGCTTTGGATAAAAGCGTCTGCTAAATGGCATATTAATTAATAATTAATTAATTCTACAACTTAATAGGAGTCTACCTGTGGTAAATTCAATTGATTGGACATGATTTGTAAAGGCACACACCTGTCTATATAAGGTCCCACAGTTTACAGTGTATGTCAGAGCAGAAACCAAGCCATGAGGTAGAAGGAATTGTCCGTAGAGCTCCGAGACAGGATTGTGTGGCGGCACAGATCTGGGGAAGGGTACCAAAACATTTCTGCAGCATTCAAGGTCCCCAAGAACACAGTGGCCTCGATCATTCTTAAAATGGGAAAAAGTTTGGAACCACCAAAACTCTTCCTAGAGCTGGCCGCCTGGCCAAACTGAGCAATCAGGGTAGAAGGGCCTTGCTCAGGGAGGTGACCAAGAATCCGGTGGTCACTCTGACAGAACTCCAGAGTTCCTCTGTGGAGATGGGAGAACCTTCCAGAAGGACAACCATCTTTACAGCACTCCACATCTTCGTTCATCAGACCAGAGAATCTTGTTTCTCATGGTCTGAGAGTTTTTAAGTGCCTTTAGGCAAACTCCAAGCGGGCATCATGTGCCTTTTACTGAGGAGTGGCTTCCGTCTGGCCACTCTACCATAAAGGCCTGATTGGTGGAGTGTTGCAGAGATGGTTGTCCTTCTGGAAGGTTCTCCCATCCCCACAGAGGAACTCTAGAGTCTTGGTGGTTCTGAACTTCTTCCATTTAAGAATGATGGAGGCCACTGTTCTTGGGGACCTTCAATGCTGCAGAAATGTTTTGGTACCCTTCCCCAAATCTGTGCCGACACAATCCTGTCTCAAAGCTCTATGGACAATTCCTTCGACCTCAATTCCTTGGTTTTTGCTCTGACATGCACTGTCAACTGTGGGTCCTTATATAGACAGGGGTGTGCCTTTCCAAATCACGTCCAATAAATTGAATTTACCACAGGTGGACACCAATCAAGTTGTAGAAACATCTCAAGGATGATCAACGGAAACAGGATGCACCTGAGCTCAGTTTTATTTGTTTTATAAATTTGCTAACATTTCTATAAACCTGTTTTCGCTTTGTCATTATGGGGTATTGTGTGTAGATTCCTGAGGATTTATTATTTTGAAATACAATTTAGAATAAGGCTGTAACGTAACAAAATGTGGAAAAGGTCAAGGGGTCTGAATACTTTCCGAAAGGCACTGTACCACATTACGTCTTACTAGTAATACATTTATTGTTTTAGAAACATTACAAAGCATGCTTAACTGTTTTTTTGTGTTTTTTGTTGGTGTAATTTTAGCGGGAAAAAACTATTTTGCTGGTAAAGAAAATCTGAGTGGCTGCCACAGTGGTTGGCGGACCAAAACGTTAATTTTAGGCCCTGTTTGGGATGCTCTGGATCGACATGTACGACAGTGTGTTCCAGTTCCCGCCAATATCCAGCAACTTTGCACAGCCATTGAAGGGGAGTGGGACAACATTCCACAGGCCACAATCAACAGCCTAATCAACTCTATGCGAAGGAGATGTCTCACGCTGCATGAGGCAAATTATGGTCACACCAAACACTGACTGGTTTTCTGATACACGCCCCTACCTTTTTTTTTAGGTATCTGTGGCCAACAGATGCATATCTGTATTCCAAGTCATGTGAAATCCATAGATTAGGGCCTAATTAATTAATTTAAATTGACTGATTTTATTATATGAACTGTAACTCAGTAAAATCTTTGAAATTGTTGCGTTTATATTTTTGTTCAGTATAGTTTCAGTTCGATAAACACATTTCTATTTCATTTTTATATTATTTAGTTTCAGTTTCAGTATTATGGACATAAAGTAGCCTATGCGTGGGAGGCTAGGAGCCATTTAGGTGTTGTAGGCCTATAGTTTTTTTGTGATGTGGGGGGCACTAATACATAAGGTGATGGGCCAGGACCATAGACTTGGAAAGACATAACATCTTTGTATCGGTGTCATGATGGTGTCTGTGAGAGCATGGGCAGCCCCATTGAGGCCCTCTCCATCTGAAATAGACAATTTTCTTCTTTACAAGTAAAATGTATTGGCTGGTCCCTCCTGATGACCCGGCTGTCACAACTCCAACCCGGTCATCAGGAGGGATCAGCCAATGAAGCTGGAAGTCCCGCCGAGTTTACAAAATAAAAATGGTGAAAGTCCTCAATGGCGCTGCCCATGCTAACATTGGCTTTTGGCCACTTGAGGACTCCACACAACTCCATGGCCAGGACATAGGTTTGGTTAGGTTTAAATTATAAATCAATCCTAATGTGACTTGGATTTAAAGGTTAGACTGGTGGAAGGAAACTCTCTTGCCCATGTTTACACCAATCCAATGCATTTTTTTACTTTAGTAGTAGATGTAAGAATAATCAAGTACCTTTACCTGATGGAAAGAGAGGAAAAAACAACAAATGAAGTCATGGCACATTTGACATGTTATGTTTATGTAATATTAAACATGTATCACTGACTATCACTGGTTAATAAAAACAGCTGCAACAACAGCAAAAACACAAGCAATACAACACTTCTTCACAAATCTATCAGTTCGCAGCCAGCTTGTGTGTGTTTCTGTTCAACCAAACAATATTCTGGTTCATCTTCTAGAAGACTGCGTTCCAGAGAGTTGGTTGTTCGGTTTCTCAAGACTGATGGCAGTTGTCCACACACAGAGAATATTCTTTCCACGAACATGCAGGGGCAGATACCAGATCCAGTGCCACAGGGCACAGCTTTTGATAACCAGCTCTCCTTGCCTGCCAGAACTGGAGAAGTGACTATATAAACATGTCCACCTTTACCTCTTCCAGGTATTTCGGCAGCTCACATGGGGCATGTCATTCTCTGCCAGTCTGACCCTCCGGCTGGACAGTGACCTCAGACACAATCTTCGATGAGAGGAAGCTATATTTCTGAAGCACTGCCCTAGGAAGCTCTTTGCCACCTTCTCCTCCCTGCTGAATCCTCCTCCTCCCCCTCCCTCCTCCCTCTCTGTGGATGACTTCGTCAACCATTTTGAAAAGGAGGTTGACGACATCCGATCCTCATTTATTAAGTCAAATGACACTGCTGGTCCTGCTCACACTGCCCTAACCTATGCTTTGACTTCTTTCTCCCCTCTCTCTCCAGATGAAATCGTGCGACTTGTGACGGCCAGCCGCCCAACAACCTGCCTGCTTGACCCTATCCCCTCCTCTTTCCTCCAGACCATTTCCGGAGACCTTCTCCCTTACCTCACCTCGCTCATCAACTCATCCTTGACCACTGGCTATGTCCCTTCCGTCTTCAAGAGAGCGAGAGTTGCACCCCTTCTCAAAAAACCTACACTCGATCCCTCCGATGTCAACAACTACAGACCAGTATCCCTTCTTTCTTTTCTCTCCAAAACTCTTGAGCGTGCCGTCTTTAGCCAACTCTCTTGCTATCTCTCTCAGAATGACCTTCTTGATCCAAACCAGTCAGGTTTCAAGACTGGTCATTCAACTGAGACTGCTCTTCTCTGTGTCACGGAGGCTCTCCGCACTGCTAAAGCTAACTCTCTCTCCTCTGCTCTCATCCTTCTAGACCTATCTGCTGCCTTTGATACTGTGAACCATCAGATCCTCCTCTCCCCCTCTCCGAGTTGGGCATCTCCGGCGCGGCTCACTCTTGTATTGCGTCCTACCTCACAGGTCGCTCCTACCAGGTGGCGTGGCGAGAATCTGTCTCCACACCACGTGCTCTCACCACTGGTGTCCCCCAGGGCTCAGTTCTAGGCCCTCTCCTATTCTCTCTATACACCAAGTCACTTGGCTCTGTCATATCCTCACATGGTCTCTCCTATCATTGCTCCGCAGACGACACACAATTAATCTTCTCCTTTCCCCTTTCTGATAACCAGGTGGCGAATCACATCTCTGCATGTTTGGCAGACATATCAGTGTGGATGACGGATCACCACCTCAAGATGAACCTCGGCAAGACGGAGCTGCTCTTCCTCCCGGGGAAGGACTGCCCGCTCCATGATCTCGCCATCACGGTTGACAACTCCGTTGTGTCCTCCTCCCAGAGTGCAAAGAACCTTGGCGTGACCCTGAACAACACCCTGTCGTTCTCCGCTAACATCAAAGCGGTGACCCGATCCTGTAGGTTCATGCTCTACAACATTCACAGAGTACGACCCTATCTTACACAGGAAGCGGCACAGGTCATAATCCAGGCACTTGTCATCTCCCGTCTGGATTACTGCAACTCGCTGTTGGCTGGGCTCCCTGCCTGTGCCATTAAACCCCTACAACTCATCCAGAACGCTGCAGCCTGTCTGGTGTTCAACCTTCCCAAGTTCTCTCACGTCACCCCGCTCCTCCGCACACTCCACTGGCTTCCAGTTGAAGCCCGCATTTGCTACAAGACCATGGTGCTTGCCTACGGAGCTGTGAGGGGAACGGCACCTCCGTACCTTCAGGCTCTGATCAGTCCCTACACCCAAACGAGGGCATTGCGTTCATCCACCTCTGGCCTGCTGGCCCCCCTACCTCTGCGGAAGCACAGTTCCCACTCAGCCCAGTCAGAACTGTTCGCTGCTCTGGCACCCCAATGGTGGAACAAGCTCCCTCACGACACCAGGACAGCGGAGTCACTCACCACCTTCCGGAGACACTTGAAACCCCACCTCTTTAAGGAATACCTGGGATAGGATAAAAGTAATCCTTCTACCCTCCCCCACCCCCAAAAAAATGGATATATTGTAAAGTGGTTGTACCACTGGCTATCATAAGGTGAATGCACCAATTTGTAAGTCGCTCTGGATAAGAGTGTCTGCTAAATGACGAAAATGTAAATGAAAATGTAATCGAGATGCTTGCTGGATTCATCGTGTTGGCATCTTCCTGGGGTCTTGCTGCTCCACGGCTGTACCCTCTGATTTGCTGAAGTACAAAATACTCTGCTTGCCTCATCAGTGACGTCATCTCTGTTGAGCAGCTTGCCTCATCAGGCAAGCTGCTCCAGGGGTTGGATCGAAGTTGTCAGTATGCACGCAAAGCGCTCACGCAGTGACTTCAGGAGGACCTGTGGCAACTGTTTTGCAACAGTAGTTGACTGCAAGTGTGCCTCAAGGTTGAGAAGGCACGGAACCACATCAGACAGCGACTGGATGTCAGTTTGAAGTTGGTCGGTGTGGATTGCGAAAGGCTCCAGCAACTTCACAAGCTGTTCTAGCTTGGCTCAGTCACACTTCGTGTTCGCCTCCGTATTTCTTCCCTGTTAGCTGGTGATAGCTAGTGACACACAAGCTAGGCCTATTTGAAACGTTGGCATCTACTGGCAGCATTTACCCGCCAGATTCAGAAGCTCGAAAACCCCATTCGATAAAAAACTAAAACTAAACATAATTTATGGTTTTTATTTTAGTTAGTTTTGCAGTCAAATATACGTTTCAGTATAGTTTTTCAAATGTTTTTCGTTTTTATTTCAGTTTAATTGTTTTTCCAATTTTAGTTTTTATTTTAGTTTCAGTTTTCGTTTAGTATAATAACCTTGGTGTGTGCCAGCCAGTGTGACAAAGTGCCGCTGTATGTGTGATTGTCAGAGAGGGAATGTAACAAAAGACAGACCGAGCGAGAGAGAGGGGGGGGGGAGAGAAGGGAAAGAAAGAGTGGGGCGAGAGAGAGACCAATTCCCATAAATGTGACGTGTCTGTGAAAACACTGGCCCACACACACACACACACAGTCTTTCTTCTGTCTGTCGATACACTGCCTTCTCATTTACATTTATATTGATTCCTCTTCATGGAAAACGTGAGAGAGAATCAGAGGCAGTGCTGAGCTGCCAGAAATCCATTGCCACTTTTCTCTCCCTCCCTTTCATTTCATTTTCATCACTCCATCTAATCAATACTGACTTTATCACTGCGAACAACACACAATACAAAAGAGCAGCGAAAGGGTTGACAGACAGGACGTGTGTGTGTGTGTGTGTGTGTGTGTGTGTGTGTGTGTGTGTGTGTGTGTGTGTGTGTGTGTGTGTGTGTGTGTGTGTGTGTGTGTGTGTGTGGGCCTGATGTGGTGACTGTGTTTAGACACAGGTGTCACCTAATGCATTACTAAACTCTGGCCTCAAGGTCTAGTTCACTAGAAAACACTAAAAACCCAAAACAAAAATGAGGATTCTTATTAGACACATTCAGGTAGTGTAAAGGGTAGTTTGTTTGGTTACCATTTTGTGCCTATTGATGTGTTCAGAAAAGACTCAGGCTCCTCCTCCTCACCTCAGGAGTTCCTCCACTTTGTCTTCCACGTCTAGTTCCTCCTCGCTGGCCTCAAACCCGTAGCTGCTCCCCATCACGCCGCCACTCACCGCACTAACACTGACAGGAAACCGCGGTGGAGACAACTTCCCGTTCGTCATGGCAACCAGCTCGCCACCGCCACCACCAACCCCATGCCCGTTCTGCGCCACCACTGCCATAGCCACCGGGGCAGATACAACCACCGGAGGGGGCGGAGACATATCATAGTTGTTGCTAGGTGACGGTGACAGGCCACTCCCTCTCCCATTCCCCAGGTAACCAGTCTGTGTGGCGGTCGTGGACGTTGATGAGGACGCTGCAACGTTATCGGACGAGGGAGAAGACGTTGTATTAGTGTTGCAATTGGGCGTCGGCCCCTGATAGGCGGGGTGGGGCTGCGTCTGGGGCTGGGGACGGCGTCCGAACTTGTGTCCGTGCTGGTGATCCAGTCTGTCCAGGGTGTCCAGGGCGTGGAGGATCTCTGGCTTGTTCATCCCCGTCCTCCTCAGCCGCTGGAGCAGGTCAATCTGCTCGATGGTGAAACGAGGCTCGTCGGTGTACCGAGACATTCTGGAGAGAGAGAGAGAGGAGAGAGGAGAAGGGTTTAGATGGAGTGAGAGAGAGGAGAGTTTAGATAGGATGAATGGAGAAAGGAGGAGAGAGGGAGAAGACAGTGGATGAGACATTCAGGGATTGATGGATGTTGGAGAGATGGGGGCTGTTGCTGTATTGTATATAGCCTGTCCAGAAAACGACTCCCAGACCCTTCCCTTTAGGCACTGCCTGGTATAGATCCAGAAAACGACTCCCAGACCCTTTGTTACGAACCCCGTGGCTCTAAACATCTAGGGTGGATGGACATGAGACCCGTAACATAAATTCATGTAAATTATAAGTGTGGCAGGGAACAGTGAGAACCAAAAATGACCCAACAACCATGAACTACCGTCAAACACAAAGTGTTTATTTCTGAACACACGGTAAGGGTTTGGGAAAAAGGGCTGAGCAGGACCCAAGAAATGAAACAATAGTGTAAAACCCCCTAAACTGATCTTGCCTGCCTCAAGAACCGCTAGGCTACTGCTACCATACAAAAATACAGTGGGTGGTCCGCTCAGGTCTAACTAGTGTTTATAGACAGATTTCTTCCTACGGGTAATGTACGCCCAAGGGCAACTAGCTTAAACTCCCCTTTTCCCAGAAACACACAAAGCTACCAAACAGGGTAATCAGCAATTAAATAAGTACACACCACACAGGACACAACAGTATCCACACTCAGGTAAAGAAATAGTTTCTAATAAAGTTACCAACAGGGTAACCAACAACTTAGTGAGTACACAACACACAGGACACAACAGTGTCCATACTCACATATGGAAAAAATCTCTCTCTCTCAACAAACACAAGACTGGTTTTTTATACAATGGGCTGTGTGATTGAACAAACGAGTAACAGGTGGTGCTATTCACAGGAATGTTCACTGATTGGTCCAATCAGCAGACACCTCAACGACCACCAATCAGGAACATACAGGACACCTGTGATTAGGGCAGAAGGAGAGAAACACACAAAAACACAGGATACCTGTATCCGTAACACTCCCACCCTTAAAAGAGCAAACCAAAATGGTTTGCGACACACGTACTATCACAACACCCAAAATTCAATAATCATCCTGCCAGGATAACAAAAAAAAAACCTAAATCATCAAACACGAGACAAAGCATCTGCCATCACATTATCTAACCCCTTTTTGTGGCGGATCTCCAAATTATAATTTTGCACGACAAGTGCCCAACGCATAAGGCGTTGGTTCTGGTTGTACATCCGGTGGAGAAAAACTAAGGGGTTATGGTCAGTATACACTACCACTGGTAATGCACTGGAACCAACATAAACTTCAAAGTACTGCAGAGCTAACAACAAAGCTAGAGCTTCTTGTTCAATGGTGGAATAGTTTGTCTGACATTTGCTAAATTTCCGTGAAAAATAACAGACAGGATGGTCCACTCCACTCTGGTCTTGCTGCAGTAGAACAGCACCAGCACCTCTGGCACTTGCATCTACCTCCAGTTTAAACGGCCGCTCAAAATCTGGCGCAGCAAGAACAGGAGTACTACACAAGAGTGCTTTAGCAGTGTTGAAAGCAGTACAACAATCTTCAGACCATACAAATTTTCTCGCCGGACTGAGCAAATCCGTTAATGGAGCAACTACCGCAGAGAAATTTTTACAGAAACTACGGTAGTAGCCAACCATCCCTAAAAAACGGCGTAGCTCTCTTCTGGTGGTAGGTGCGGGAAATGCGTTTATAGCTGAGACCTTGGCATCTAGAGGGCGCACCTGACCATGGCCGACCTGTTTACCAAGATAAGTAACAGTGGCCTTCCCAAACTCGCACTTTGCTAAGTTCAGGGTTAGAGAAGCGGTTGCTAGACGTTCACACACTACCCTTAGAGTGTTAACATGATCAGACCACTCAGTTGAATAAATTACCAGATCATCAAGGTAAGCACTACAATTAGGAACTCCAGCCAATACTGTGTTAACCAGGCATTGGAAAGTGGCTGGTGCGTTCCGCATCCCAAATGCCATGACAGCATATTGTAGGAAGTGATCTGGGGTCACAAATGCAGAGATGTCGGAGGCACGTGGGGTTAACGGCACCTGCCAGTAACCTTTTAGAAGATCTAATTTGGTTACATAAGTAGCAGCACCAACAGTATCAATACAGTCATCCAGTCTGGGTAACGGGAACGAGTCGGGCACTGTGACCGCATTGACTTTCCGATAGTCCGTACATAATCTGGATGTCCCATCAGGTTTAGGAACCAGAATGCACGGAGAACTCCAAGGACTTGAACTTGGCATAGCCAGGTTATTCTCCAGCAAATAACCGACCTCACCCCTCATTATCTTTCTCTTAGCGACGTTGACACGATAAGGATGTTGCTTGATAGGTGCAGCGTTTCCAACATTAATGTCATGTTCTAACACATTTGTACATGTAGGAACATCATTAAAAAGACATGGAAAGCTGTGTAATAGTCTCACAATATCATCTGACTGTCTGTCCGTTAAATGAATCAGGCTTGACGGGAGAGACAGCAGCATCTCTGAATTGGGCAATCTAGCACACTGCTGCTGAGTATTGCGCAACTCCAAACCATCTCCGTCCACATCATTAACATGACCTCCCACTACAGCCGTAGCAGCAACAGAGACAGCCGACTCGGCCAGTTTCTCTGGACTGTCTACCTGAGTGACGGGTCTGTTGTGGTATGTCTTCAACATGTTAACGTGGCACACACGAGATTGGCGTTTTCTATCAGGAGTCTGTATCACATAGTCAGTTTCAGTTAGTTTCTTTTCAATGACATAAGGACCAGAGAAACGTGCTGACAATGACGCTCCTGGCACAGGCAACAACACAAGAACTTCGGTCACCTGGCTGCAGTGAACGAGAAACAGCCTGTGTGTCATAGTGTCGTTTCATCCGTTTCTGTGAGGAAGACAGCGCTTCCTTTGCTAGAGCACAGGCAGCATGTAGGCGCTCACGAAAGCGACTAACGTAGTCCAACACATTTTCTTTCACACACAACTCTTGTGACAAAAACTGATCCTTAAGGACTTTCATAGGTCCTCTCATGGTGTGTCCAAACACCAGTTCAGCTGGGCTGAACCCTAGGGATTCCTGTACTGTCTCACGGACAGCAAACAACACTAGAGGAACTCCCCTCATCCCAATCTTTCTCAGATTCCAAGCAATATTTACGGAGCATAGACTTCAGGGTCTGATGCCAACGTTCAAGCGCACCCTGAGACTCTGGGTGATATGCGCTTGACACACGGTGTATAACTGACAAGGATTTTAACACTTGTTTGAAAAGTTTAGAAAGGAAATTCGTACCCTGATCAGTTTGTATCACCTTAGGTAATCCAAAAGTTGAGAAGAATTTGATCAACGCTTTACTCACCACCGGAGCAGTAATCCTTCGCAGAGGAATGGCCTCTGGGTACCTGGTGGCCACACACATAATTGTCAACATAAACTGGTTACCAGATTTTGTTTTTGGTAATGGTCCAACACAATCAACCATCACATGTTCGAATGGTTCACCTATGGCCGGTATGGGACAAAGAGGCGCGGGGAAATAACCTGGTTCGGTTTCCCAACTACTTGACAGGTGTGGCAAGTCCGACAGAACTGAACCACATCTTGTTTTAAGCCAGGCCAAAAGAAATGTCGCAAAACACGATCATAAGTCTTGGTGACTCCCAGATGTCCGGACCACTGGTGATCATGAGCGAGGGATAAAACATTTGGTCGAAAGGCTGTAGGAATCACTATTTGGTAAACAGCATTCCAATCTCCGCCAGCGTCAACATGGGATGTCCATTTACGCATGAGGAGATTACCATCAATGAAGTATGCCATGTTTTTCTTCTTTAGCTCCTCCTCTGAGACAACACTAGAAAAACATTTAGCCAGGCTAATGTCAACCTGTTGGTTAGCGATCAGCTGCTCACGAGTAACTGGTAACTGTATTGCCTCAGCAACAAGTTCCACATCCTTCTTCCTTTCTCTGGACTGTTGGTCAGACTGCACCAGCTTACCAGAGGTAGCACCCGAACTATCCTCTGGGTCACACTCTCTGAATAGAATCGTGTCTGACAAATCTATCACTTCACCCACTTGTCGTGCTTGAGCACGTGTGACAGCACAAGCGGGGAACACATCTGGATAACCCTGTGCCAGCTCCTCGGAGAGAGACTGGTCACTTTTATCCAATACCTCCAATATGGGTATTACCTTTCCTCCGGCAATATCGTTGCCCATTATAAATGTCACACCTTTTACTGGCAACATAGGACGTACGCCAACTCTGAACAATCCACTGACTAACTCAGAGTGTACGTTCACAAAGTGCAATGGCACTGGGACGAAACCCATTTCAATTCCTTGTACTAACACACTGGAACCACAATATGTATTACTGGACAAGGGCAACACATCAGCGAGTATGAACGACTGCGCCGCACCAGTATCTCTGAGGATTCTAACTGGACGCTGAGACGCTTCGTCATCTGATATAGAAACAAACCCCTCAAAAATGAACGGTTCATAACTGTGATCTGGGACAGGGCCTTTCAAACCACATTCACTATGAGGCCTCTGTCTTGATTCCGGCCTTACAACCGTACGAATCAGCCCAACACCCGTTGGCGGCCTGGCGTGCTGAGGCATCCCCGGTTTGCGTTTTTAGCAGAAAGCAATCATTAACCATATGTCCCACCTTATGACAATAGAAACAGTGACGCACATCTTTTGGGCGTGCTGGATGTACTGCTGGTCGACTAGGACTAAAAGTTAGCAACTCCGCAGCCCTGCTCTCCGTGCGAGCCGAAAACACGCTCTTATGCGTCAACACAAACTCGTCTGCCAATACAGACGCTTCCGACAGTGAGGATACTTTCTGTTCGTTCAGATAAACTACAATGCGTTCCGGTAAGCAATTTTTAAACTCTTCTAACAAGATTAACTCCCGTAGAGAGTTAAAATCAGTTACCTTACTAGCACTGTGCCATTTGTCAAACAGATTTCCTTTGTCTCTAGCAAACTCCACATAAGTCTGTGTAGGAGACTTTTTATGAGACCTAAATCTTTGTCGATATGCCTCAGGAACAAGCTCATAGGCACGAAGAACAGTAGCTTTGACCACTTCATAATTCAAACTGTCTTCAAGAGGTAGCGCTGCCAGAACCTCTTGGGCTTTACCTGTTAGTTTACACTGAAGTAATAGGCACCATACCTCGTCGGGCCATTTCAATGCTACCGCTATACGTTCAAACACACTGAAATAGGAATCAACCTCTGACTCCCTGAACACAGGTACCAAGGTGATCTGCCTACTAATATCAAACGTAGCAGATGACACAGCTGGTGAGGATGGCTCACTAGCAGGCATAGTATTAGCAGAGACTAACCTCGCTGTTTCTGCCTCTAGTTCCATTTTACGCACCTCCAGTTCCATCTTACGCATCTCCATTTCCATCTTACGCGTCTCCAGTTCTGCCTCTAGCTTACGCGTCTCCTGTTCTGCCTCTAGCTTACGCGTCTCCTGTTCTGCCTCTAGCTTACGCGTCTCCTGTTCTGCCTCTAGCTTACGCGTCTCCTGTTCTGCCTCTAGCTTACGCATCTCCAGCTTGTCTTGCCTGATTTGTGCCCGCTCTTCCGCCTCCATTTGGAGCCGTGTCGAGCGGACATCGATCCTGGCATCACTGTCAGTCAGTGGGGAGAGTGGGTCATAACGGGGCAATGTGGCAGGAAGCCTTAGCCTCGTCCTCAGACACTGATGGACTTACAGGAACAGCAACCACATCCCCTACAGGAGCAGCAGACTCAGGCGGCGGTAACTCAAGCACTCGCTCGTTTAACAATATCGCTAGCACTACTTCCCTAACTTCTGCTTTCACTAAACCCCTCGGTATGGGTACAGAAAAGTGGTCAGCCAAAGCCTGTAGATCCACTCTACGGCAATTATCAAAAACCTCCCACGTAGGGTTTTCCAAAAAATGCCTCCAACTCAAAAGTAGCCATCCTACTAGCAACACGAGCCGTCGACTACTGAACACACAAAAAAACAGGTAGTTACAGCTGCCAAGCTCAACACTGAACCAGACACTGACTAATTTACATGAGTAGCATGGGATAGATAGGATCCCAGACGAGCCCCCCACTTTATGTTACGAACCCCGTGGCTCTAAACATCTAGGGTGGATGGACATGAGACCCGTAACATAAATTCATGTAAATTATAAGTGTGGCAGGGAACAGTGAGAACCAAAAATGACCCAACAACCATGAACTACCGTCAAACACAAAGTGTTTATTTCTGAACACACGGTAAGGGTTTGGGAAAAAGGGCTGAGCAGGACCCAAGAAATGAAACAATAGTGTAAAACCCCCTAAACTGATCTTGCCTGCCTCAAGAACCGCTAGGCTACTGCTACCATACAAAAATACAGTGGGTGGTCCGCTCAGGTCTAACTAGTGTTTATAGACAGATTTCTTCCTACGGGTAATGTACGCCCAAGGGCAACTAGCTTAAACTCCCCTTTTCCCAGAAACACACAAAGCTACCAAACAGGGTAATCAGCAATTAAATAAGTACACACCACACAGGACACAACAGTATCCACACTCAGGTAAAGAAATAGTTTCTAATAAAGTTACCAACAGGGTAACCAACAACTTAGTGAGTACACAACACACAGGACACAACAGTGTCCATACTCACATATGGAAAAAATCTCTCTCTCTCAACAAACACAAGACTGGTTTTTATACAATGGGCTGTGTGATTGAACAAACGAGTAACAGGTGGTGCTATTCACAGGAATGTTCACTGATTGGTCCAATCAGCAGACACCTCAACGACCACCAATCAGGAACATACAGGACACCTGTGATTAGGGCAGAAGGAGAGAAACACACAAAAACACAGGATACCTGTATCCGTAACACCCTTCCCTTAGGCACTGCCTGGTCTAGATCCAGAAAACTACTCCCAGACCCTTCCCTTAGGCACTGCCTGGTATAGATCCAGAAAACTACTACATAGACATAAGACATGTATGGACCTAAGCTTTTATTATGCGGGAGACTATGCCAGCTCTAACAAAAGACTACGCTGAGACATGTATGCACTCAGAAACATACATCATACAGCTTACACGCTTTATCTCCTCATCAGCGGCATGCTTAGAGAAGACTGGTTCAGCAGCTGCAGCCCAGATATTAAATGGATTATTCGACCGACCAACACACACAGAGACAGAGACATAGACAGAGAGAGAGAGAGAGAGATAGAGAGCGAGAGATACGGACAGACATACGGACAGACATACGGACAGAGATACGGACAGACTTAGATAGAGTGAATGGGGGGAGGAGGGTGAGAGAGATGGAAATAGAAAGAGAGAGAGAAACCCATCTGTGTGTGAGAGAGAAAGAGCTGACAGAGAACACATGCATGAGAGCGAGAGAGAAGAAAGATTGAGAGGCGGGAGGGAGGGAGGGAGGGAGGGAGGGAGGGAGGTTAAGAGTGAGTGCGACTTGGGAAAAAGGCCAAGAAAAATGTCCATCCTAAGCAGCCAACCTCCATATTTTCCCTTTCAAGAGGGTGGGGATGAGTCATAGGACAGTGTATAGAATACATACAGTACTGTGCAAACATACATACACAGCCAGGACACACACACACACACACACAGATATGAGACACACACACACGCTGCATGCATTAAAAAGTGCAGTACAGTACAAACAGGCAGACAGAGACAGACAGGGTCAAAACAGTAGAGGGCACACACAACCACGGACGCACGTGCACAGAAACATGCACACGCACAACACACACAAACAGGCTAGAGTCTAGACCTACTGACTGAAGGCTGGTGGAGAAGGACTAGCCATAGTCTTCATCCATATTACACAGTAGTGACAAAGAGAACTAACCCAAGATAGACTGCAGCCTGTTGTTTCCAATGGGAGCAAATGAATCATAGTAGGAAGAACAAGCAAGGAGGTGGGCAGAGCCAAGCACGCGCTAGCGAGATCCTATTTGGCGCGTTCTAGCATGTATCCGCATATTTCCGTTAGGGAACGCCTACTCTGAAGTGCGCGTGTGCAATAACTCAATTCGCCCTTGCACTCCTAAACAATGCAATTTTTATAAACTTTCGCAAAGGGTAAAGTCTACTAAACTTAGTCCACTCTGTTCATAATAGATTCTAGTTTGGGGGAAATAAAACTGTATTAAGATCAAAATGTTTCATCTATGAAAAAATTTGCTGAATGTCGGCCAAAATCCATCTCGCTCCATATTCTCCCACTGCCGGCCACTGGGCTTCCTCTCATCACCATATCTGGTAGTAAGTGTTCTATTTGTGCTAATGAGATCTGCATATAACCTATATGTTATGTACAGCCTTATACAATGCACCAACTCCTACCCTACATTTTCTGCTCTAGCCCAGTGCAAACGCGCCTGACTCAACTAAAAATGAACTGGGCTAATCATCAAGGGCTTGACTAGTTGAATCAGGTGAGCCAGCTAGGTGTGGGCAGGAACAAAAAGAAGAAACCATGAGAAACAATTATAGTTAGTCAGTCTGTAATTTACAAACCCTGGGCTGGAGTCAAGCTGCTGCTCCTTAGTTCACTAAAACTGTAGTCCCCTGTAGCTCAGTTGGTAGAGCATGGCGCTTGCAACGCCAGGGTTGTGGGTTCATTTCCCACGGTATGAAAAATGTATGCACTCACTAACTGGAAGTCGCTCTGGATAAGAGCGTCTGCTAAAATGACTAAATATAAAACAAGTTTCTCCACAAATCTTCTTTCCTCTCCCTGACCTTCCTGTCTTCCTCTGGCGCAGAGGCTCTGGGAGGACAGAGGTTTCATACTGCTGAGCAGACTAGCACTGGTCAATTGTCTTTATAGATCTCTACGAGAGAGAGAGAGAGAGAGAGAGAGAGACAGAGAGAGAGAGAGAGAGAGAGAGACAGAGACAGAGACAGAGACAGAGACAGAGACAGAGACAGAGACAGAGACAGAGACAGAGACAGAGACAGAGACAGAGACAGAGACAGAGAGAGAGAGAGAGACAGAGACAGAGACAGAGACATCTATGCCCTGAGAGCCTCATGGCTTTTAAAGTTTCTGTGTGTCAGATCTGACTCAGCAGAAGAAAAAAAAAACATTAACTCTCACACATGCACTGAGTATGTTTGGGTCTGACTGAGTGACTTATACTACACAAATGGACGCAACTATTAGCATATTACGATTGTGAAACCATAGATGCAGTAAAGAGGTCAATGGAACTCCACCCAAACAATAGAAATAACATGGAAATGCGTGGGGGAAAGATGCCTTTGGGCAAAGATCCCCCATCTACTCATTGCCTCCCTAAATTTAGGCTATTGTTTATATGTGTATTTCACACTATGTTGAGGTAAAAAATTGGAGTATAATGCTTGTATTGATGTCAACCCCAATACATGTTCATGTCATCATCACCAATCAACTGCACTGCAGTTAAAAACGACTTGGACTACCACCACAGATTTTGTATGCTAGCATTTAGCAGTCACTTCTTCTAAATCTGAAAAGTAACAACTTCTAAATGTTATGCAGTGAAAACAGTGAAATATATCCAAATCGGACTTTAGTAACCACATTGTCAGCCTGTTACAATACATCAATCATGATGGATTGTTAGATGAGATTTGTTGAATGTGCGCCAATCCGGCGTCCTTCTTCTATCCCCCACGGTCTTCATTCCACTGACCTCTTTGCATCCATTGTACTATGTTTGTGCTGGAAACTGCAATGCCAAGAAAATTATAGTCCTCAGGAGCAAAAGATCTTAGCCTGGTCCCAGATCTGTTTGTGCCATCATTCCAACTCCCTGTCATGTTTGGCATGACAAGGAGTGGAAAGGAGTGAGATGATGGCACGAACAGACTGGTACACAAGCTAAAAGATCTTAGCCTGCAGCTACACATGTTTCCATGCCTAATAAACCATTCCAAGCTTGTAACCTGTTTAGTTGAATCGTTAGGACCCCTGGAAAAGAGTAGGAGCCAGGACGATGTATTTAGCCAGATGTGGAAGGTAGCCACTAGCTTCACAGCAAATGGAAAACGTTCCCTGACTCCCTGTGCCTAGAAACCTTTTGCATTACCAGGTACCTGGTGAAAGGTGGATAATGAGGTGTATTCATTATACATCATCTTGCAACGGAAACCGTTTACAGTTTAGGAACCAACGGAAGCAAACAGAACGAAACTGGGATGGACCTACCTGAATTTGTCCAATAGAAACTCTTGTTTTCGTTGCAAAATGTTTTCCGTTTGGAGTAAACTGTTTCTGTTCAAATTGAAAAGGCCAACACTGCTGGTAAATTTGGTGTCTGTCTGTGCTGCTGGTTTTGTATTGCGAACACTGACTGCTAAACTAGTCTTGCAACACAGAGCCTACACAAGGAAATGCAATGGGTAACCCGAGTAATGATATACACATTTGGACTACAGGAAACATGTGCATGCTTAACTAGGGAGACTCAAACATTGACCAGAGTTGGAGTGGTTTACTGTCATCCAAAGACAAGTAATTGGTTTAATCAATGGCGAGCAAACATTTGGTTGACAAGTCAATCTTTAGCTGGTGGTTGTAGTTAAACCAAACTATTTCCCCTGTTAGGGGTGCCTACTTTCAAAAGCTATAGTCAAATGCCTCAAAGTATGTGATGAGAGTGCATAATGTAAAAAATAGAATGTTGTTTTATTTCAAAGAGGAGGGGTGTCAGTTTGGTAAGGTGCCTGTCTAGATTAATGTTAAGTGGGGGCTTTCAACATGGTGACTCAAATGACATAATCACGGTGAATCAACAGTGAAACGAACGCCCATCCATCATATGGCGCGGACGTTCCACTCAATAACAATCGCACGTGCACAATCTAATAACCCAAACCCAGTCCAGACAGTTATGTAATGCAAAAAAAAATATGTACAGTGGGGGAAAAAAGTATTTAGTCAGCCACCAATTGTGCAAGTTCTCCCACTTAAAAAGATGAGAGAGGCCTGTAATTTTCATCATAGGTACACGTCAACTATGAGATACAAATGGAGAAAGAATAATCCAGAAGATCACATTGTAGGATTTTTTATGAATTTATTTGCAAATTATGGTGGAAAATAAGTATTTGGTCACCTACAAACAAGCAAGATTTCTGGCTCTCACAGACCTGTAACTTCTTCTTTAAGAGGCTCCTCTGTCCTCCACTCGTTACCTGTATTAATGGCACCTGTTTGAACTTGTTATCAGTATAAAAGACACCTGTCCACAACCTCAAACAGTCACACTCCAAACTCCACTATGGCCAAGACCAAAGAGCTGTCAAAGGACACCAGAAACAAAATTGTAGACCTGCACCAGGCTGGGAAGACTGAATCTGCAACAGGTAAGCAGCTTGGTTTGAAGAAATCAACTGTGGGAGCAATTATTAGGAAATGGAAGACATACAAGACCACTGATAATCTCCCTCGATCTGGGGCTCCACGCAAGATCTCACCCCGTGGGGTCTAAATGATCACAAGAACAGTGAGCAAAAATCCCAGAACCACACGGGGGGACCTAGTGAATGACCTGCAGAGAGCTGGGACCAAAGTAACAAAGCCTACCATCAGTAACACACTACGCCGCCAGGGACTAAAATCCTGCAGTGCAAGACGTGTCCCCCTGCTTAAGCCAGTACATGTCCAGGCCCATCTGAAGTTTGCTAGAGTGCATTTGGATGATCCAGAAGAGGATTGGGAGAATGTCATGTGGTCAGATGAAACCAAAATAGAACTTTTTGGTAAAAACTCAACTCGTCGTGTTTGGAGGACAAAGAATGCTGAGTTGCATCCAAAGAACACCATACCTACTGTGAAGCATGGGGGTGGAAACATCATGCTTTGGGGCTGTTTTTCTGCAAAGGGACCAGGACGACTGATCCATGTAAAGGAAAGAATGAATGGGGCCATGTATCGTGAGATTTTGAGTGAAAACCTCCTTCCATCAGCAAGGGCATTGAAGATGAAACGTGGCTGGGTCTTTCAGCATGACAATGATCCCAAACACACCGCCCGGGCAACGAAGGAGTGGCTTCGTAAGAAGCATTTCAAGGTCCTGGAGTGGCCTAGCCAGTCTCCAGATCTCAACCCCATAGAAAATCTTTGGAGGGAGTTGAAAGTCCGTGTTGCCCAGCGACAGCCCCAAAACATCACTGCTCTAGAGGAGATATGCATGGAGGAATGGGCCAAAATACGAGCAACAGTGTGTGAAAACCTTGTGAAGACTTACAGAAAACGTTTGACCTGATACGAACAAAGGGTATATAACAAAGTATTGAGAAACTTGTTATTGACCAAATACTTATTTTCCACCATAATTTGCAAATAAATTCATTAAAAATCCTACAATGTGATTTTCTGGATTTATTTTTCTCATTTTGTCTGTCATAGTTGACGTGTACCTATGATGAAAATTACAGGCCTCTCTCATCTTTTTAAGTGGGAGAACTTGCACAATTGGTGGCTGACTAAATACTTTTTTCCCCACTGTATAACCTGTAGATAAACAGCAAGCTAACGCCCCAGGGGTAAGAGTTGATAACTGTTTGCAAAGTGTTTGGGAATAGGAGGGGTCACGGTCCAGCTCTAGATTACTTAGCCCATCCTTTGCAAATAGCTCTGTTTGACATGATCTATCTAACCAGTTGAGTATGGCATGGCTTGTGTTCACAAACTTCATGTTGCTAGCTAGTGATCTAACCAGTTGAGTATGGCAGCATGGTTGTTCAATGACAACAAGCTACAGGGTACCGTTAATTACTAGCTAGTTAGTTTGCTTGACAAATATATAAGCTAACGTTGTAGCCACAGATGTAACAATGAGACAGATATTTCACCGGATGTATAAAATGTGAAGGAGCCGCTTGGTGTTTCCACTCACTACCAAATATGGTAGTGAGAGGAAGCCTACTGGCCGGCACTGGGAGAAGATGGAACGAGATGGATTTAGGCAGACATTCTGCAAATGCTCTCATCGATGAAACATTTTATCTCAATACAGTTTTCTGTTCCCCAAACTAGAATCTGTTGGACCAAGTTTTATAGACTTTACCCTTTGCAAAGGTTTTTTACAAATCGCATTGTTTAGAAGGAGTGCAAAGGCGAATTGAGTTATTGCACACGAGCACTTCACAGAGTAGGCGTTCCCTAACGGAAATATGCGGATGCATGCTAGAACGCGTCATTAGGATATCGCTAGCTCGTGCTTGGCTCTGCCCACCTCCTTGCTTGTTCTGCCCACTATGACTCATTTGGTCTCATTGGAAACGACAGACTGTAGTCTATCTTGGTTTAGTTATACAAATCTTTGTTGTAGCTATGACATGACATCTCGCTAGTTAGCTAGCTAGTAATCTTTACAACCTCTATAGAGCAAGCAGACTTTTCCAACGACTTCATAAAAGCTGAACTGGCATTAGCTATAAAGTACCCACTGACAAACACCACTCTAACAATGGAAATTGGATGACAGTAAACCGCTCCAACTCTGGCCATTAAGAATGGCGCCGGAGAAGATGGCTGCCGTTTTACAGCCCTCTAACCAATTGTACTATTATGTGTGTTTTTCCGCGTTATTTGTAATTTATTTTGTACATAATGTTTCTGCCATCGTCTCTTTAACAAAAAAGAGCTTCTGGATATCAGGACAGCGATTACTCACCTCGTATTGGACGAAGATTTTTTATTCAACGAGGCGGCCACAAAGGATATCCTACAGATACCCGACAAGGCCCAAATCCCTGTCATTCACATGAGGAAGAGACGGAGATATCGTGGACGTAGGTCGGGGTGCCTTGTAAGGATCCGACGGCGAGCGAGTAAACTGCCTCTCCCATCAATCCTATTAGCCAATGTTCAATCATTTGAGAATAAATTGGATGACCAGAGATTACGGTTATCCTACCAATGGGACATTAAAAACTGTAATATCTTATGTTTCACCGAGTCGTGGCTGAACAACGACATGGACAACATACAGCTAGCGGACTATACGCTACATCGGCAGGATAGAACGGCTGACTCCGGTAAGGCAAGGGGTGGCAGTCTGTATATTTGTAAACAACAGCTGGTGCACAAAATCAAATACTAAGGAAGTCTCAAGGTTTTGCTCGCCTGAGGTAGAGTATCTTATGATAAGCTGTAGACCACACTATTTACCAAGAGAGTTTTCATCTATATTTTTCATAGCTGTCTATTTACCACCACAAACCAATGCTGGCATTAAGATTGCACTGAATGAGCTGTATAAGGCCATAAATCAACAGGAAAACGCTCATCCAGAGACAGCGCTCCTAGTGGCCGGGGACTTTAATGCAGGGAAACTTAAATCCGTGTTACCTAATTTCTACCAGCATGTTAAATGTGCAACCAGAGGAAAAAAAACTCTAGACCACCTTTACTCCACACACAGAGACGCATACAAAGCTCTCCCTCGCCCTCCATTTGGCAAATCTGACCATAACTCTATCCTCCTGATTCCTGCTTATAAGCAAAAACTAAAGCAGGAAGCACCAGTGACTCGGTTAATAAAAAAGTGGTCAGATGACGCAGATGCTAAGCTACAGGACTGTTTTGCTAGCACAGACTGGAACATGTTCCGGGATTCTTCAGATAGCATTGAGGAGTACACCACATCAGTCACTGGCTTCATCAATAAGTGCATCGATGATGTCGTCCCCACAGTGACCGTACGTACATACCCCAACCAGAAGCCATGGATTACAGGAAACATCCGCACTGAGCTAAAGGGTAGAGCTGCCGCATTCAAGGAGCGGGACTCTAACCAGGTCGCTTATAAGAAATCCCGCTATGCCCTCCAACAAACCATTAAACAGGCAAAGAGTCAATACAGGACTAAGATTGAATCGTACTACACCGGCTCTGACGCTTGTCGGATGTGGCAGGGCTTGAAAACTATTACAGACTACAAAGGGAAGCACAGCCGCGAGCTGCCCAGTGACACAAGACTTCCAGACGAGCTAAACCACTTCTATGCTCGCTTCGAGGCAAGCAACACTGAAGCATGCATGAGAGCACCAGCTGTTCCGGATGACTATTGGATCACGCTCTCCGTAGACGATGTGAGTAAGACTTTTAAGCAGGTCAACATTCACAAGGCCGCAGGGCCAGACGGATTACCAGGACGTGTACTCCGAGCATGTGCTGACCAACTGGCAAGTGTCTTCACTGACATTTTCAACATGTCCCTGACTGAGTCTGTAATACCAACATGTTTCAAGCAGACCACCATAGTCCCCGTGCCCAAGGACACTAAGATAACCTGCCTAAATGACTACCGACCCGTAGCACTGACGTCTATAGCCATGAAGTGCTTTGAAAGGCTGCTCATGGCTCACATCAACAGCATTATCCCAGAAACCCTAGACCCACTCCAATTTGCATACCGCCCCAACAGATCCACAGATGATGCAATCTCTATTGCACTCCACACTGCCCTTTCCCACCTGGACAAGAGGAACACCTACGTGAGAATGCTATTCATTGACTACAGCTCAGCATTCAACACCATAGTGCCCTCAAAGCTCATCACTAAGCTAGGGATCCTGGGACTAAACACCTCCCTCTGCAACTGGATCCTGGACTTCCTGACGGGCCGCCCCCAGGTGGTAAGGGTAGGTAACAACACCTCTGCCACACTGATCCTCAACACGGGGGCCCCTCAGGGGTGCGTGCTCAGTCCCCTCCTGTACTCCCTGTTCACCCATGACTGCATGGCCAGGCACGACTCCAACACCATCATTAAGTTTGCCGACGACATAACAGTGGTAGGCCTGATCACCGACAACGATGAGACAGCCTATAGGGAGGAGGTCAGAGACCTGGCCATGTGGTGCCAGGATAACAACCTCTCCCTCAACGTGACCAAGACAAAGGAGATGATTGTGGACTACAGGAAAAAAAAAGAGGACTGAGCACGCACCCATTCTCATCGACGGGGCTGTAGTGGAACAGGTTGAGAGCTTCAAGTTCCTTGGTGTCCACATCACCAACAAACTATCATGGTCCAAACACACCAAGACAGTCGTGAAGAGGGCACGACAAAGCCTATTCCCCCTCAGGAGACTGAAAAGATTTGGCATGGGTCCTCAGATCCTCAAAAAATTATACAGCTGCACCATCGAGAGCATCCTGACTGGTTGCATCACCGCCTGGTATGGCAACTGCTTGGCCTCCGACCGCAAGGCACTACAGAGGGTAGTGCGTACGGCCCAGTACATCACTGGGGCCAAGCTTCCTGCCATCCAGGACCTCTATACCAGGTGGTGTCAGAGGAAGGCCCTCAAAATCGTCAAAGACTCCAGCCACCCTAGTCATAGACTGTTCTCTCTGCTACCGCACGGCAAGCGGTACCGGAGTGCCAAGTCTAGGTCCAAAAGACTTCTCAACAGCTTCTACCCCCAAGCCATAAGACTCCTGAACAGCTAATCATGGCTACCCGGACTATTTGCACTGCCCCCCCCCCCCACCCCATCTTTTTACGCTGCTGCTACTCTGTTAATTATTTAAGCATAGTCACTTTAACTCTACCCACATGTACATATTACTTCAACTACCTCAACTAGCCAGTGCCCTCGCACATTGACTCTGCACCGGTACCACCCTGTATATATAGCCTCCCTACAGTTATTTTATTTTACTTCTGCTTTTTTTTATCAACACTTTTTTGTTGTTTTATTCGACTTTTTTATTAAAAATAAATGCACTGTTGGTTAAGGGCTGTAAGTAAGCATTTCACTGTAATGTCTGCACCTGTTGTATTTGGCGCATGTGGCCAATCATTTGATTTGATTTGATTTACATGTCATCAAAAGATAGAAGGCAGACAGGAGGAGGCAAGACCAGGGGCATATTCATTACGCAAATTATGTTACAAAACGTTTCTTAAACGGAAACAAACGGAACAAAACGGGGACAGACTTACTTGAACTTGTCCAATAGACAAGTTTTGCTCTGTTTGCTTCCGTTTGTTTCTTAAACAGTAAACGGTTTACTTAATGAATATGCACCACCACTCTAGCCAATGAGAAGGCAGATAATGCATGTGAACAACAGGACACAGCGATAGCTAGAGGACTCATCTTTGTAGATTATATGTGACATTATAGCGTCTGTGACAGCCTGGGCAGCGCCATTAAGGCTTAGTCCATTTTCTTCTTCTTCATTGGCTGATTGCTCCTAACTCATAGGAATCCCTACATTTTAGTCATTTAGCAGACGCTCTTATCCAGAGCGATTTACAGTTAGTGAGTGCATACATTTTCATACTGGCCCCCCGTGGGAAACGAACCCAGCGCCATGCTCTACCAACTGAGCTACAAGGGACAATGAGTCCTACCCAGTTGACTACTTTTACATGGTGGAAGTCCTCAATAGCAATGTCCATGACAAAACGGGTTATATCCATGATGAGTCATCTATCTGTCTCTATGACAACAGGCACAATTCCAATATAAAGTCATTTTTTTCCAAATTGCCGAAATACCACGTGCGGCCACTTATATCAGTGCATTCGTAACAACCTAACCATTACGAAACTTCTATTCGGTCAAATAAGCCTCACGTAGCAAATTAGCAATTAAATGTTTTGTTGACCAAATTAGACACTCATTGACTTCAATAGATAAATTCCTTACTTCGTGGGTTTATTTTCGTGGACAGATTTTGGGCGGAGTAAAACCTCTCGCCCCGCCTCTACCACTGACCAGCAACGCTCATCCAGCTAGCTATTAAAGTTAACTTGCTGACTAGCATTGGGACCAGTGCCAATGAGTGCGGGCGAGCCTGCAGAAATGCTAGTTATGCTAGCAAACTCACTAGCTGCCAGCCTTGCAAGTCTTACCTTGATCTTAGACTCTAGAGCTCCCGTCCACTACAGCATTTAATAAACCGGTGTTTAGTTGGTCCTCGCGACAAGTCCTCTTCTATATCCCTGACACGGAACAGGCACCAGTCGGTTTTCACAATGACAGACGTCCTCTTCTAGTCTGCCTTTTTGATTTCATTTCGTGGCGAGACTGATTTGCCTTTGTCTGTCTGACAGTGGCCATATTGACATAGCAAGTGCGGTGAGGTTCCCTGGGATTCGTAGTTTTGGAAATTGCTGTTGCAGCAACGTCCCAGAAACATATGATCTTGAATGCACCCTTGATAAATGCGTTGCTTGTAGCAGTCTATTTGATTTACTTTGACCGCCCCCTGGCGGACTTGTTGACTAATGATACAATCAAACTTTTTCTGTGATACAGAAGGTATTGCTTTCCACAAAGTTTTTAAAGTTTTTCACATACATTTTTTCCACAGACCTAAATAAGACCACAATCAAATGCTTTTGCACATTATTAATGTGTTCTCATTGGGGGCTGTGTGTGTGTGTGTGTGTGTGTGTGTGTGTGTGTGTGTGTGTGTGTGCTTATGTGGTCCTGGTCTGGGAGAGAGAGAGGAGAAACGGTAGCTGAGTGCCTGTTTAGTGTGTAGTTTGGCCATGGTTAGGTTGGTCTGGGTAAGGAAGAGGGTAAGGGCAGGCTTGGAGTCACAGGCATGAGAACCACCAATCACCCTTTCAACCCTAACTTAATAGTAAGCTCTCTATAAGTGAAGAAGCAAAGTGTTAAAACAGCCTTTCTCTGTTGGCCATGTTGTTCTCTACCTACTCACTACATGGTGTCTCACTACAGGCAATACTGGAATACTATGATTGGAGAAAACTCTATTCCATAGTCACATTTCAATCACCCTGTTGAAATCATCAACATTCAATTTGATCGTATAGCAGTGATGTCATAAAGGAGGGGCGATCATAATAATTCGATTGGGGTGACATGTTGGATGCCGTTTATGACATCATAGGTCACTGTATGGCACAACAGTCCAATCAAACATTTTGAACACCACAACTCGCTTACCTCTTTAGAGAGTAGTTGCTTTTTCAATTTGCGACCGAACTGATTAAGAGATGCTTTAAAATGTTATCTTCGTTAATTTGTTGGTGGCTTTGTTGGTGGCTTTCCACGTCCTGGCGGCAAGATTTTTCGAGAGTCCCTGATGCACCCCATTGGCTTATCGGATCCCCATGAGCTTTTGCCGAAGCAGCAGCTATTCTTCCTTGGGTCATCACAAAAATATAAAACACAACAAGTAACACACTGATACAGTGATTCTGAAAGTTCTAATTGAGGAGTCGAATAATAGAACACCCAATACTAGCCATGGTAGGGATTGTAATAATAAAGCACATTTATAGTACATCCGTGGTCAAAAGTTTTGAGAATGACACAAATACTAATTTTCACAAAGTCTGCTGCCTCAGTTTTGATGATGGTAATTTGCACATACTCCAGAATGTCATGAAGAGTGATCAGATGAATTGCAATTAATTGCAAAGTCCCTCTTTGCCATGAAAATGAACTTAATCCCAAAAAAACATTGACAGTGATTCTCTCGTTAACACAGGTGAGAGTGTTGACGAGGACAAGACTGGAGATCACTCTGTCATGCTGATTGAGTTAGAATAACAAACTGGAAGCTTTAAAAGGAGGGTGGTGCTTGAAATTATTGTTCTTCCTCTGTTAACCATGGTTACCTGCAAGGAAACACGTGCCGTCATCATTGCTTTGCACAAAAAGGTATTCACAGGCAAGGATATTGCTGCTAGTAAGATTGCACCTAAATCAACCATTTATCGGATCATCAAGAACTTCAAGGAGAGAGGTTAAATTGTTGTGAAGAAGGCGTCAGGGCGCCCAAGAAAGTCCAGCAAGCGCCAGGACCGTCTCCTAAAGTTGATTCAGCTGCAGGATCGGGGCACCACCAGTGCAGAGCTTGCTCAGGAATGGCAGCAGGTAGGTGTGAGTGCATCTGCACGCACAGTGAGGCGAAGACTTTTGGAGGATGGCCTGGTGTCAAGAAGGGCAGCAAAGAAGCCACTTCTCTCCAGGAAAAACATCAGGGACAGACTGATATTCTGCAAAAGGTACAGGGATTGGACTGCTGAGGACTGTGGTAAAGTCATTTTCTCTGATGAATCCCCTTTCCGATTGTTTGGGGCATCCGGAAAACACCTTGTCCGGAGAAGACAAGGTGAGCGCTACCATCAGTCCTGTGTCATGCCAACAGTAAAGCATTCTGAGACCATTCATGTGTGGGGGTGCTTCTCAGCCAAGGGAGTGGGCTCACTCACAATTTTGCCTAAGAACACAGCCATGAACAAAGAATGGTACCAACACATCCGCCGAGAGCAACTTCTCCCAACCATCCAAGAACAGTTTGGTGACAACCAATGCCTTTTCCAGCATGAAGGAGCACCTTGCCATAAGGCAAAAGTGATAACTAAGTGGCTCGGGGAACAAAACATCGACATTTTGGGTCCATGGCCAGGAAACTCCCCAGACCTTAATCCCATTGAGAACATGTGGTCGATCCTCAAGAGGCGGGTGGACAAACAAAAACCCACAAATTCTGACAAACTCCAAGCATTGATTATGCAAGAATGGGCTGCCATCAGTCAGGATGTGGCCCAGGAGTTAATTGACAGCATGCCAGGGCGGATTGCAGAGGTCTTGAAAAAGAAGGGTCAACACTGTAAATATTGACTCTTTGCATAAACTTAATGTAATTGTCAATAAAAGCCTTTGACACTTATGGAATGCTTGTAATTATACTTCAGTATACCATAGTAACATCTGACAAAAATATATCATAACACTGAAGCAGCAAACTTTGTGAAGACCAAAAGACCTTGTGTCATTCTCAAAACTTTTGACCACGACTGTAGGTATAGTATTTTATAAAGGGATAAGACGGTATTACAAGAAAAGATAACAAGCAAAATAATACATCTGCAAATACAACTAAATTAGAACAAGTACTCAATCAACATAGTGGAGATAAAAACATAGCAAACAGAAGACAAAGAAGGCACAGTATGTGGGTATGTGTGGATTAATTGTGATGGAAGGTGTGGTGTGCGTTTTTGTGTTTGAATAAGTGTGGCATTAAGTGAGTGAGAAAGGAAATGGTTGCATATCCCAGAACCAACGTGTGTCTGTGAGCAGGGGTTGTGAGAGAGAGCTTTCAATTTTGTGCAGATGAGGGATATACCTTTTAAAATATAGTATACATCTAATCTATTTTTTTTATTGTCCTATCATGATGGAACGATCCCCAACCCTATATCCTAGACACCCACCTGAGCGACCCATACACCAAAGAGAAGTGCCCATCTGTTTTATGGACCTGCTGTGAGTTGCCTATATGCAGCAAAAACAGAAAAATACATGCGGTCAGAGACCTACTTGAGCAGCACCGCCCCCTCAAGATTCTGAGCCTGCCTGGCAGGGTTGGTCCTACAAAGCCAGAGCCCCCTGATGGGAGAGCATAATATACAAGGAAATTCTCAAAGCTGCTAATGAGAACCTTGACGACCTTGTACCTAGCCGGTGGGGATTCCGGTGGGGTACCCCCACCCAGGTAGTGGCAGTGCTGGCAACACTGGCTGCAGTAACCCATGGGGAGGGGGTCACACTCTGACAATCATAGAGGGGGCTTATCATTGTGGCCCAGGTGGCAAAAAATAATCAAAGGTCTGACTGCACGGAGATGCTTGGAAAAAATTGTTAAAACGGGGGACCAGAGTGTTTGTGTCTCAGGTGAAGAGGATGGATCTGATCTCCATCACCTAGGACTTGACATAGATTAAATAGATTAATCAAATCTCACATTGTTGTCAATTTTTGCTAAATCTTGCATGCTTTCTCAAACAACTGTAACTGTATATGCATTCGTAAATGAATTCGTAAATCAGGTCCTTTCTTGAGTTAGGCTCTGGAATGTAACAACCGTTGAGCATCTGATTGTATGGTTGATTGTGGAGGAAAGGGGTTGAGTGTGTTAGAGTATGTGCATGTGTGTTTATCCCACATCTGTTGCAAGGGGGTAAGGATGTTAGGGAGAATATAGGATGAACCACAATAAATGTTTGCTAAAATAATAATTGCTTGTCAAAAATGTAATGTAATACAATGGCAATCCGGGTTATAGGTTAAAATCCTACGCATGAACTGCCAACATTATTACGCATATTTATTGATAATGATGGAAAATAAGATATGCAAGATATTTGAATAGATATATATATTTATATATTTAGATCTGAAATGGTCTCAAGCACTATATATATATATATATATTTACAAAATATGACCAAAGTGAATGCACCATGACAGTGGCACCAAGCAGAGTGAATGGGTGGTTTTCCTCTACCCTCATATTTAGTTCAGATTTACGTTTGTGTTTACACAGACAGTCCAATACAGATTTTTTTTTTAACCTAATTGGTCTTTTGACCAATCGGTTTCTGCTCTGAAAAAGGTCTGATGTGATTGGTCTAAAGACCAATTATTGGAAAACAGATCAGAATTAGGCTGCCTGTGTAAACGCAGCCTTAGACCTATAGAATAGGACAACTTCACTTTAACCCATTAATCATATACAGTGGGGGAAAAAAGTATTTAGTCAGCCACCAATTGTGCAAGTTCTCCCACTTAAAAAGATGAGAGAGGCCTGTAATTTTCATCATAGGTACACGTCAACTATGACAGACAAATTGAGAAAAAAAAATCCAGAAAATCACATTGTAGGATTTTTAATGAATTTATTTGCAAATTATGGTGGAAAATAAGTATTTGGTCACCTACAAACAAGCAAGATTTCTGGCTCTCACAGACCTGGAACTTCTTCTTTAAGAGGCTCCTCTGTCCTCCACTCGTTACCTGTATTAATGGCACCTGTTTGAACTTGTTATCAGTATAAAAGACACCTGTCCACAACCTCAAACAGTCACACTCCAAACTCCACTATGGCCAAGACCAAAGAGCTGTCAAAGGATACCAGAAACAAAATTGTAGACCTGCACCAGGCTGGGAAGACTGAATCTGCAATAGGTAAGCAGCTTGGTTTGAAGAAATCAACTGTGGGAGCAATTATTAGGAAATGGAAGACATACAAGACCACTGATAATCTCCCTCGATCTGGGGCTACACGCAAGATCTCACCCCGTGGGGTCAAAATGATCACAAGAACGGTGAGCAAAAATCCCAGAACCACACGGGGGGACCTAGTGAATGACCTGCAGAGAGCTGGGACCAAAGTAACAAAGCCTACCATCAGTAACACACTACGCCGCCAGGGACTCAAATCCTGCAGTGCCAGACGTGTCCCCCCTGCTTAAGCCAGTACATGTCCAGGCCCGTCTGAAGTTTGCTAGAGTGCATTTGGATGATCCAGAAGAGGATTGGGAGAATGTCATATGGTCAGATGAAACCAAAATATAACTTTTTGGTAAAAACTCAACTTGTCGTGTTTGGAGGACAAAGAATGCTGAGTTGCATCCAAAGAACACCATACCTACTGTGAAGCATGGGGGTGGAAACATCATGCTTTGGGGCTGTTTTTCTGCAAAGGGACCAGGACGACTGATCCGTGTAAAGGAAAGAATGAATGGGGCCATGTATCGTGAGATTTTGAGTGAAAACCTCCTTCCATCAGCAAGGGCATTGAAGATGAAACGTGGCTGGGTCTTTCAGCATGACAATGATCCCAAACACACCGCCCGGGCAAAGAAGGAGTGGCTTCGTAAGAAGCATTTCAAGGTCCTGGAGTGGCCTAGCCAGTCTCCAGATCTCAACCCCATAGAAAATCTTTGGAGGGAGTTGAAAGTCCGTGTTGCCCAGCGACAGCCCCAAAACATCACTGCTCTAGAGGAGATCTGCATGGAGGAATGGGCCAAAATACCAGCAACAGTGTGTGAAAACCTTGTGAAGACTTACAGAAAACGTTTGACCTGTGTCATTGCCAACAAAGGGTATATAACAAAGTATTGAGAAAGTTTTGTTATTGACCAAATACTTATTTTCCACCATAATTTGCAAATAAATTCATTAAAAATCCTACAATGTGATTTTCTGGATATTTTTTTCTCATTTTGTCTGTCATAGTTGACGTGTACCTATGGTGAAAATTACAGGCCTCTCTCATCTTTTTAAGTGGGAGAACTTGCATAATTGGTGGCTGACTAAATACTTTTTTCCCCACTGTATATGGCAAATAGAAATCCAATATGGATGGTGTTAAGAGATAGATGGATGGTGTTGAATGGAGTTGTAGGATGGGACTAATAACAACTAACAACAACTAATAACAACTAGATAACTAATAATGTAAGCATACTGTGTCCATAATAAGTATATAGGTTATAGGTTGAGAGCTTTCGTGAAAAGAGCATAGTTAGAAAGATATGGCATATAGAAGCAAACTGGATGGACATCATGAAAATGATCGGAGAGGTTGAGGGTAGAGGAAGTTCAGGAGTAAAAACAAACAAAATATAATTATTGTAAAATTGACTATGTCCATAAAATGTATATAGTATGTATAAGCTGGAAGTAGAGGCCTAAGCATTGTTGTTCAATAGTTTACTCCAATTAGGGAAGGGGTGGTGGGGTTGGAAAGTAATAAAGGGAAATATATACATTTTTAAATAAATTTAAAGAAACACTGATATACTGATAGACAATCACACAAATGTAAAATGTAACAATGAACAAACAATATAACTAAAGAATAATGTGTGTGTACATTGTGTGTGTTAGAGTGTGTCTGTGTGTTTGTGTGTGTGTGCTCATCACTCAGACCCTATTGTGCAATGAGATGTTGTTTTATCAATTTTTAGAGGTAATTTTGCTGTTTGCTTGAGGAATTGGAGATGGAAGGGAGTTCCATGGGATCATGGCTCTATAATACTGTGCGTTGCCGTGAATTCATTTTGGACTTGGGGACCGTGAAGAGACCCCTGGTGGCATTGCTTGTGGGGTATGTATTGGTGTCTGAGTTGAATAATATTTGGTTATGCAGACAATTTTCATCATAGTAATATTTCTCATAAAAACTAGAAGAGAAGCAGTTAATCTCTCATCAAATGACATGGTCACCCTGTTTCTAGCTCCTAGCCAACTTTGCAAAAAAAAATGTTTGTGTGTTATTTCTTACATAATTTGCTCAAAACGTTTTTTTGCATTATTACCTACAGACGAAAATAACTTTAGGAAATTAGATCAGCGATCACTCACCAGCATTTAGATCAGAAATTAGACTTCCCTGAATTGGATCCTTTGTTTGAACTCCCCAAGGGGCTGCTCCAAGATGTCGTTGCCATAGAAGAGGAAAAATAAGTGGGCTCCTAGTCAGACTCAGGAGGCGTGCATACCATCCACCGCTTCCAAGTATATTACTCGCTAACGTTCAGTCCCTGGACAATAAAGTCGACGATCTCAGGGCGAGGATCTCCTTCCAGAGAGACATCAGGGACTGTAACATACTCTGTTTTTACGGAATCATGGCTCCCTCCGGATATACTTTCCCCATCCATTCAGCCAGCGGGGTTCTCCGTCCATCGCGTGGACAGGAAGAATGAACTCTCTGGGAAAAAGAAAGGCGGAGGTGTATGTTTCATGATTAATGACTCATGGTATGATTGTGGTAACGTACAGCAACTCAAGTCCTTTTGTTCTCCCAATTTGGAATACCTCACCATCAAATTCCGACTGCATTACCTCCCGAGATAATTTTATTCGGTCATCGTCATGGCCGTGTATATTTCCCTCCAAGCCAATACCGCGACGGCTCTCGAGGAACTACACTGGACTTGGTGCAAACTGGAATATCCTGAGGCCCCATTGTCACGAGTGTCAGTGTAATGCGGTGTGTCGAAGTCAGGCGCAGGACACAGAACTCAATGAAAATGTACTTTACTGATAAGTAAAGAAACCAATACAAAATACCTCCACACAGGGAGGAATAAACCCGCTCACCAAATGACACACGAAACGAAAAACAAACACGCACAAAACACAATGGGAGCCACCGGGTTAAACAGGGAAGGAGTAATTACATGATGGGAAACAGGTGTGTGACAATCAGACAACAACAGGTAGAACATAGAAACATAGAACATAGATCGGCAGTAGCTAGTATTCCGGTGACGACGAACGCCGAAGCCTGCCCAAGCAAGGAGGAGGGGCAGCCTCGGCAGAATCCGTGACACCCATTTATTGTAGCTGGGGACTTTAATAAAGGCAATCTGAGGAAAACGCTACCAAAGTTCTATCAACACATCTCCCGTGCTACTCGTGCATCGAGCACTCTTGACCATTGCTACTCCCCTTGCTACAAATAGTATCAACATATACACTGACTCTGTGACTGAGTTCATCAGGAAGTGCATAGAGAATGTTGTTCCCACTGTGACGATTAGAACTTATCCAAACCAAAAACCGTGGATAGATGTCAGCATTCGCTCAAAACTGAAAGCGCGAACCACCGCATTTAACCACGGCAAGGTGACTTGGAACATGGACGTGTACAAACATACCAGCTATGCTCTCCTTAAGGCTATCAAAGAGCCAAAACAACAGTGCAGGGACAAAGTGGAGTCACAATTCAAAGGCTCAGACAAGACATATGTGGCAGGGACTCCAGACAATCACGGACTATAAAGGGAAAGCCAGCCACGTTGCGGACACCGACTCCTCGCTCCTGGACCAACTAAATACCTTCTTCGTCCGCTTCGAGGAAAACACTGAGCCTCCGACGCAGGCCACTGCAGCTCACGAGGACTTTGAGCTCTTGTTCTCCGTGGCCGACGTGAGTAAGACATTTAGGCGTGTTAACCCTTGCAAGGCTGCCGTCCCCAGACGGCATCCCAAGCCGCGTTCTCAGAGCATGTGCAGACCAGCTGACAGGAGTGTTTATGGACATATTCAATCTTTTGCTATCCCAGTCTGTTGTCCCCACTTGCTTCAAGATGTCCACCATTGTTCCTGTACCCAGGAAAGCGAAGGTAACTTGACTAAATTACTATCGCCCCATAGCACACACTTCTGTCATCATGAAGTGCTTTGAGAGGCTGGTTAAGGATCATAGCACCTCCAACTTACCTGACACCCTAGACCCACTACAATTTGCATACCGCCTCAATAGATCTACAGATGACGCAATCGCCATCGCACTGCACACTGCCCTATCCCATCTGGACAAGAGGAATACCTATGTAAGAATGCTGTTTATCGACTACAGCTCAGGCTTCAACACACTAGTGCCCTCCAAGCTCATCACTAAGCTCGGGGCCCTGGGTCTGAACCTCGCCCTGCGCAACTGGGTCCTGGACTTCCTGACGGGGCCGACCCCAGGTGGTGAAGGTAGGCAACAACACCTCCACCATGCTCATCCTCAACACGGGGCCCCCCAAGGGTCTGTGCTCAGCCCCCTCCTGTACTTCCTGTTCACCCATGACTGCGTGGCCATGCACGTCTCCAACTCAATCATTAAGTTTGCTGACGACACAACAGTGGTAGGCCTGATTATCATCAACGACGAGACAGCCTACAGGGAGGAGGTGAGGGCCCTGGAGGAGTGGTGCCAGGAAAATAACCTCTCCCTCAATGTCAACAAAACAAAGGAGCTGATCGTGGACTTCATGAGACAGCAAAGAGAGCACGCCCCCATCCACATCGACGGGCCGCAGTGGAGAGGGTGAAAAGCTTTAAGTTCCTCAGTGTGCACATCACTCACAACCTGAAATGGTCCATTCCCAGAGACAGTGTGGTGAAGGAGGCACAACAGCGCCTCTTCAACCTCAGAAGGCTGAACAAATTTGTCTTGGGCCCTAAGACCCTCACAAACTTCTACAGATGCACCATTGAGAGCATCCTGTCGGGCTGTATCATCGCCTGGTACGGCAATTGCACCGTCCACAACCAGAAAGTGGTGCGGTCAGCCCAATGCATCACCGGGGGCACACTGCCTGCCCTCCTGGACATCTACAGCACCCGGTGTCACAGGGAGGCCAAGAAGATCCGTCATCCAGGCCATGGCCTGTTCACCACGCTACCATCTAGAAGGCGGATACAGTACAGGTTTATCAAAGCTGAGACCGAGAGACTGAAAAACAGCTTCTATCTCCAGCCCATAGATGGGTTAGCTGACAACGTCACAAAAATTAAGTACGCGCTTCCATGGGGCAGAAGTCAGCATGTTGTTGAGATTCTGGATGGCCAGATTGCTAGCAAGAATGACAAGAAACTGCCATGTGGGGAATAGTAAGTGGCTCGTTTCAGCTCGTTGACTGATTTCATGTCAATGCTAATATGTTCGCCAAAAGGCATGTGGGAGACTCCCCAAACATATGGAAGAAGGTTCTCTGGTCAGATGAGACTAAAATTGAGCTTTTTGACCATCAAGGAAAACGCTATGTCTGGCGCAAACCCAACACTTCTCATCACCCCGAGAACACCATCCCAAGTTTTTCATCGGCAGGGACTGGGAAACTGGTCAGAATTGAAGGAATGATGGATGGCGCTAAATACAGGGAAATTCTTGAGGGAAACCTGTTTCAGTCTTCCAGAGATTTGAGACTGGGACGGAGGTTCACCTTCCAACAGGACAATGACCCTAAGCATACTGCTAAAGCAACACTCGAGTGGTTTAAGGGGAAACATTTAAATGTCTTGGAATGGCCTAGTCAAAGCCCAGACCTCAATCCAATTGAGAATCTGTGGTATGACTTAAAGATTGCTGTACACCAGCAGAACCCATCCAACTTGAAGGAGCTGGAGCAGTGTTGCCTTGAAGAATGGGCAAAAATCCTAGTGGCTAGATGTGCCAAGCTTATAGAGACATACCCCAAGAGACTTGCAGCTGTAATTGCTGCAAAAGGTGGCTCTACAAAGTAAAAATCAATGTTAATTCCAGGTTGTAAGGCAACAAAATAGGAAAAATGCCAAGGGGGGTGAATACTTTCGCAAGCCACTGTATGTATATGTCATGGCTCATCCTAGTCATGGCTCATCCTATATAACTACTGCTGTACATACCTTTTCTATTAATATACTGTCCATAATGTCTATACACACCATCATATACAAATACAGTGCCTTCAGAAAGTATTCACACACACCCCTTGACTTTCTAAACCCAAAAAATTGTTATAATAATATGCAATTTAGCAGACGCTTTTATCCAAAGCGACTTACAGTCATGCGTGCATACATTTTTGTGTATGGGTGGTCCCGGGGATCGAACCCACTACCTTGGCGTTTCAAGCGCCGTGCTCTACCAGCTGAGCTACAGAGGACCACAGTTATAGCCTGAATTTAAATTTGAGATGTTTTGTCACTGTTCTACACACAATAACCCACAATGTCAAAGTGGAACTATGTTTTTCAAAACTATTACAATTTTTTTTTTTATTAAAAGCTGAAATGTCTTGAGTCAATACATATTCAGCCCCTTTGTTATGGCAAGCTTAAATACATTCAGGATAAATAATTTGCTTAAAAAGTAACATAATCAGTTTCATGGACTCACTCTGTGTGCAATAATAGTGTTTAACACAAACATTCAATTATCTGTAAGGTCCCTCAGTCGAGCAGGGAATTTCAAATACAGATTCAACCACAAAGACCAGGTACGTTTTCCAATGCCTCGCAAAGAAGGGCACCTATTGGTAGATGGGTAAAAAAAATTAAAAAAGCAGACACTGAATGTCCCTTTGAGCATGGTGTTATTAATTACACTTTTGATGGTGTATCAATACACCCAGTCACTACAAAGATACAGGCATCCTTCCGAACTCAGTTGCCAGAGAGGAAGGAAACCGCTCAGGGATTTCACAATGAGGCCAATGGTGACTTTAAAACAGTTAAAGAGTTTAATGGCTGTGATAGGAGAAAACTGAGGATGGATCAACAACATTGTAGTTACTCCACAATACTTACCTAATCTGGAATGCCGCAGGCGTGTTGAATTTCTTTGGCTGATTAATTAGCTCAGATGGTCAGGTGTGGCGCCTAGTTGGAACAAAATCCTGCAGTACCTGCAGCACTCCAGGAACAGGGTTGCTTACCCCTGCTATAGGCCTTCAATAACACCTGTGCTGTTGATTGGGGAGGACTTTCTGATTTCTAATTAACTGGATCGAAATGTCTGTTTACTTTCACCCGAAGAGCTTCTGCCAACAGGCTTGGAAGGAGCGGAGAGGCATCCCTCTCACAACCCGTCTTCCAAACTCTACGCTGATCTATGTTTCAGAGCACAGTTGCATTGACAATACACAACACGAGTCGATTAAAATGGTGTATTGTCAATGCAACTGTGCTCTCCCATCAGTAGAATGTGTGAAAAATGGGATCAGCGTCACCCGTTACAAATGGCACTCATTCGGGACTATCATTCGGGCCCAATGTTTTCTGTGCGCAATGCGTGACAAATACGTCTAGAAAGTTGTAGAGCTACTTTTTGCATAGGCTAACCATTACAATTAAATTGGCTACAAATTAATATTTGAAGTACTGTACAAATCTTTCTGTTTTGCTGCTCTCTTGCAAATGTTTGGCTTGCCAATGACACTAATGAAGTTAGTTGGCAAGAGCACAAAACAGATCTGGGACCAGCCTACTAGGCCTATCCCTCATCAGGAAACAATTTAAATCTGAGGGGGGTGTGGGGGGGGTAGACAGCCTATAGGGAGGAGGTCTGAGACCTGGCCGTGTAGTGCCAGGATAACAACCTCTCCCTCAACGTGACCAAGACAAAGGAGATGATTGTGGACTACAGGAAAAAAAAGAGGACTGAGCACGCCCCCATTCTCATCGACGGGGCTGTAGTGGAACAGGTCGAGAGCTTCAAGTTCCTTGGTGTCCACATCACCAACGAACTATCATGGTCCAAACACACCAAGACAGTCGTGAAGAGGGCACGACAAAGCCTATTCCCCCTCAGGAGACTGAAAAGATTCGGCATGGGTCCTCAGATCCTCAAAAAGGTATACAGCTACACCATCGAGAGCATCCTGACTGGTTGCATCACCGCCTGGTATGGCAACTGCTTGGCCTCCGACCGCAAGGCACTACAGAGGGTAGTGCGTACGGCCCAGTACATCACTGGGGCCAAGCTTCCTGCCATCCAGGACCTCTATACCAGGCGGTGTCAGAGGAAGGCCCTCAAAATTGTCAAAGACTCCAGCCACCCTAGTCATAGACTGTTCTCTTTGCTACCGCACGGCAAGTGGTACCGGAGTGCCAAGTCTAGGTCCAAAAGACTTCTCAACAGCTTCTACCCCCAAGCCATAAGACTCCTGAACAGCTAATCATGGCTACCCGGACTATTTGCACTGCCCCCCCACCCCATCTTTTTTACACTGCTGCTACTCTGTTAATTATTTATGCATAGTCACTTTAACTCTACCCACATGTACATATTACTTCAACTACCTCAACTAGCCGGTGCCCCCGCACATTGACTCTGCACCGGTACCCCCCTGTATATATAGCCTCCCTACTGTTATTTTATTTTACTTCTGCTCTTTTTTTCTCAACACTTTTTTGTTCTTGTTTTATTTTACTTTTTTATTAAAAATAAATGCACTGTTGGTTAAGGGCTGTAAGTAAGCATTTCACTGTAATGTCTGCACCTGTTGTATTTGGCGCATGTGGCCAATAAAATTTGATTTGATTTGATTTGATTAGACTCAGGCAGAGCTGGAGAGACACATACCTCCACACACTAATAATGTTATACTTGACAAACTGAATTACACTAATCTGAGAAGCTGGTCGTGGGGTGCACTCCTAAAGTTCCAGAGGGGTTGGGGAGACAGTTGTTAATAAGTGAGAGGAAAATGTATGTCTGCCCATCTGTCTGTCTGTCCAGCTGTCTGTCTGTCCAGCTGTATGTCTGTTTGTCTGTCTGTCAGTGATGCCCATCAATTTACTACCTTTAGATCAAGCAAGACTAGTGCTCCAATTAGACCACTATTAGATTATGAAAACTATATCATCATCAGACGTACTTACAGTGCATTCGGAAAGTATTCAGACCCCTTGACTTTTTCCACATTTTGTTATGTTACAGCCTTATTCTAAAATGGATTCAATCGTTTTTTTCCTCATCAATCTACACACAATACCCCATAATGACAAAACAAAAACAGGTTTTTAGATATTTTTGAAAATGTATTAAAAATAAATAAAAAATGAAATATCACATTTACATAAGTATTCAGACAGGATTGTCATCTATACTGAATGAAGTGGATTTAACAAGTGACATCAATAAGGGATCATAGCTTTCACCTAGTTTCACCTGGTCAGTCTATGTCATGGAAAGAGCATGAGGTGTTCTTAATGTTTTGTATACTCAGTTGCCATGTTGCCATGTTCTCAGAATATACAATATTAATGTTCTAGACACGTTTCATGGGACATTGCAAGAACATTCATACGTCCAGTTTTCTGAGAGTTAGGAGAATATTCCATCAATGTCCCACCAAACATACACAGAACATGGTTGCCATGTTCTCAGAATTTATTCATACTATTTAATCCTTCCACAAGATATAGTCCCGACACAAATCTAGGGTTGCTACTCAAGCCGGCTGGTCTTTCGTTCTATCAGTTCGGTTGCCAGAGACGCGACCCAGTCGTTCAGTCTTATGTTCTGTAGGGAGGCAGGTAGCTTAGTGGTTAAGAGCGTTGTGCCAGTAACCGAAAGGTTGCTGGTTCTAGCCGACTAGGTGAAAAATCTGTCGATGTGCCCTTGAGCAAGGCACTTCACCCTAATTGCTCCTGTAAGTCGCTCTGAATAAGAGCGTCTGCTAAATGACTAAAATCTAAAAATCTGTATCTATGGACGCGACCCAGTCGTTCGTTCTAAATGTTCCATTGCCATACTGGCTGGCAAAGTTCTTATCCCTTGCTTGCTAGCTAGCCAACTACAGCTAACTTACAGTCACGTCAAACAGTGCAGCCAGAATAACAACAGTAGCTGCATTTGTTTAAGCTGTTTTCTAGTGACATTTATTTGGATGCATCCATAACAATGAGCTAATGAGGCACGATTTCGCCTGGCATAGAAAATGTGCTCTCTCCTCAGGACACTGTTGTTCAGAGGAGCTAGCCTGTTGTTCCAGAAAATGATGTCATGGCTTTAGAAGCTTCTGATAGGCTAATTGACATCATTTGAGTCAATTGGAGGTGTACCTGTGGATGTATTTCAAGGCCTAACTTCAAACTCAGTGCCTCTTTGCTTGACATCATGGGAAAATCAAAAGAAATCAGCCAAGACCTCAGAAAAAAAATAGTAGCCTCTACAAGTCTGGTTCATCATTGGGAGCAATTTCCAAACGCCTGAAGGTACCATGTTCATCTGTACAAACAATAGTACGCAAGTATAAACACCATGGGACCACGCAGCCGTCATACCGCTCAGGAAGGAGACGCGTTCTGTCTCCTAGAGATGAACGTATTTTGGTGCGAAAAGTGCAAATCAATCCCAGAACAACAGCAAAGGACCTTGTGAAGATACTAGAGGAAACAGGTTCAATAGAAAGTATCTATATCCACAGTAAAACAAGTCATACAGTGAGGGAAAAAAGTATTTGATCCCCTGCTGATTTTGTACGTTTGTCCACTGACAAAGAAATGACCAGTCTATAATTTTAATGGTAGGTTTATTTGAACAGTGAGAGACAGAATAACAACAAAAAAATCCAGAAAAACGCATGTCAAAAATGTCTGGGGCTCCATGCAAGATCTCACCTCGTGGAGTTGCAATGATCATGAGAACGGTGAGGAATCAGCCCAGAACTACACGGGAGGATCTTGTCAATGATCTCAAGGCAGCTGGAACCATAGTCACCAAGAAAACAATTGGTAACACACTACGCCGTGAAGGACTGAAATCCTGCAGCGCCCGCAAGGTCCCCCTGCTCAAGAAAGCACATATACAGGCCCGTCTGAAGTTTGCCAATGAACATCTGAATGATTCAGAGGAGAACTGGGTGAAAGTGTTGTGGTCAGATGAGACCAAAATGGAGCTCTTTGGCATCAACTCAACTCACCGTGTTTGGAGGAGGAGGAATGTGTCACGAGTTACAAAGCCAGAACCCAGAAGCAGACCAGGACAAGGTAAGTTGAAACGAAGGTGAGTGTTTATTTACAAATTCAAGAGTGATGCTGAATAATCCAGGGAACAGAGCGGGCGGCGTTGATTAGTTGTTGGGGGTGCAGTGGTTGATCCAATCATGGCTCGGCAGCCGCCGACCACCAGGCAGAGGTTGGATGAAGGTTCCGGACGAGTGACTGCAGATGGAACAAAACGGAGGTAAGTAAACAACAAACCAACAAGGTGCAAAACAACAAAACTAACGCTAGAAGCTCTAAGACTGATACTCTGGTAAACCTACTGTTCATGGCTAACGATCCGGCAGGGAATGGATGTTAGGCCAGAGCCTAAGAAGGGTGATGATCAGGACCAGGTGTGCAGATTGCTGATGGGATGCAGGTGCGGAAATCAAGAGAGCTCCCCGGAGCGTTCCAGAACCCTCGGGAAACTGGAGATCCCGAGCAGAAAAAACTAGTCCACAGACAGGACCTGACTCAGACTGCCGGGATCGTTACAGTACCCCCCTCCGACGAACGCCACCGGGCGGACTCCCCGGAGCGCCAGGATGGAGGCGGTAGAAGTCACGGATGAGGTCAGCATCTAGGATCTGTCGCCGCGGAATCCAACTCCTCTCTTCAGGACCATACCCCTCCCAGTCCACGAGATACTGGAAACCCCGGCCCCGCCGTCTGGAATCCATGATGCGTCGCACCGTGTAGGCAGGACCACCTCCGATCATCCGAGGAGGAGGAGGAGGAGGCGGAGGAGGCAACAGAGGACTGAGGAAAACAGGCTTGAGGCAGGAGACATGAAAGGTGGGATGGACTCTGAGCGTCCTCGGGAATTTGAGTCGAACTGCCACCGGGTTGATCACCTTCTCCACCACAAACGGACCAATGAACTTCGGTAACAACTTCCTAGACTCAGTCCGTAAAGGAAGATCCCGTGTGGCCAACCAGACCCTATCTCCGATGGTGTAGGTGGGAGCGGGGATCCGGCGACGATTCGCCTGGAGCTGATACCGGTCCGAAACTCTAAGGAGTGCCTTTCTGGCCCGATGCCAGGTCCGGTGGCAACGACGAATATGGGTCTGAACAGAAGGCACTGAGAGCTCCTTCTCCTGAGAAGGGAACAAGGGAGGTTGATAGCCATACAGGCACTGGAAGGGAGACATCCCAGTGGCAGATGTAGGGAGAGTATTGTGGGCATACTCAACCCAAGGCAACTGAGAGACCCAGGAGGTGGGGTTGGAAGAGGCCAGGCAGCGTAGCGTGGATTCCATCTTCTGGTTGGCTCTCTCCGCCTGACCATTAGATTGGGGGTGAAAACCAGATGTGAGACTGACTGTAGCTCCAATGGCCAAACAGAAGGACTTCCAGACAGCAGAGGTAAACTGAGGGCCACGGTCGGAAACGATATCACTGGGCAACCCGTGGACCCTGAAAACCTCCCTAACCAGGATCTCGGACGTCTCCGAGGCAGAGGGAAGCTTGGCAATTGGCACAAAGTGGGCGAACTTGCTGAATCTGTCCACGATAGTCAGAACGACCGTGTTCCCCTCAGAAGCGGGCAACCCAGTGACAAAGTCCAGGGCCAGATGCGACCATGGTCGCCGGGGAATAGGAAGGGGGGTGAAGTAGTCCAGAGCTGGGCCGATTGGTACTCTTATTCTGCGCACACACTGGACAGGCAGCAACATAACCCCCGAGTATCCTCGGCCATGGCAGGCCACCAAAAACGTCTGCGAAGAAACGCCATCGTCCGAGCCACGCCAGGGTGACAAGCCATCTTGCTGGCGTGGGACCATTTGAGGACCGCAGGACGAACCGACTCAGGCACAAACAACCGACCGGGTGGACCGTTACCGGGACCGGGCTGCGTCCGAAGAGCCGCCATCACCTCCTCCTCAATCTTCCACCTAACAGCTCCCACGACGCAGTTCCGGGGGAGAATTGTCTCGGTCTTGGACCCACCCTCCTCCGTCTTGGAGAACATCCGAGATAAGGCGTCCGCCTTGCCGTTCTTAGATCCAGGTCGGAACGTCAGGGAAAAAATTGAATCGTCCGAAAAACAACGACCACCTGGCCTGACGGGAGTTGAGACGTCTAGCCGATTGCACGTAAGCAAGATTCTTGTGGTCAGTCCAGACAATAAACGGTTGCTCCGCCCCCTCCAACCAGTGGCGCCACTCCTCCAAGGCAAGTTTCACCGCGAGAAGCTCCCGGTTACCCACATCGTAATTCCTCTCCGCAGGCGAAAGGCGACGAGAGTAGTAGGCGCAGGGATGGAGTTTACTGTCCGTGGAGCATCGCTGCGACAGGATGGCGCCAACTCCCACATCAGACGCGTCCACTTCAACGACGAACTGACGGGCCGTGTCCGGTTGAGAGAGAATCGGTGCGTTGGTGAATCGCCTCTTCAAATCCAGAAACGCTCGATCCGCCTCCGATTCCACTTGAAGCTCCTGATACTGGAAGTCAAGGCAGTTAACGGAGCGGCCACACGGCTGTAATCCCGGATGAATCTGCGGTAGAAATTCGCAAACCCCAAAAATCTCTGGAGCTGCAATCTCGTACCGGGCTGGGCCCATTCCAGAACCGCTCTAACCTTCTCCTGGTCCATCCTAATCTCTCCCCTGGAGATGATGTACCCGAGAAAGGATGTCGTGTGGGCGTGAAACTCGCACTTCTCGGCCTTCACGAACAGGCGATTCTCCAACAATCGCTGCAGAACCTGCCGGACATGCTGGACGTGGTCGGAAGGTTCCTTCGAGAAGATCAGAATGTCATCCAGGTAAACAAACACAAAGAGACCGATCATATCTCTCAGGACGTCGTTCACCATACTCTGGAATACCGCTGGAGCATTGGTCAGTCCAAACGGCATCACCTGATACCGAAGTGACCCATCGGTGTATTGAAACCCGTCAACCACTCGTCTCCCTCTCTGATCCGGACCATGTGATACGCATTGCGTAGGTCTAGCTTGGTGAACACCGTAGCACCCTGTAAGGAGTCGAAGGCAGAACTCATCAAGGGCAGGGGATACTTGTTCTTGACCGTGATGTCATTCAACCCCCCGATAATCAATACACGGTCGAAGAGAGCCATCCTTCTTACCCACAAAGAAGAATCCTGCCCCCCAGGGGTGATGACGAGGGACGAACGAGACCAGCAGCTAGGGACTCCTTGATGTAGGTCTCCAAAGCCTCACGTTCAGGGCGGGAGATACTGTATAACCTTCCCTTGGGGTAGACAGCTCCAGGGAACAGGTTGATGGCACAATCATATGGTCGGTGGGGGAGGGAGTGACAGAGCCTTCTGCTTACTGAACACTTCCCCAAATCGTGATATGTCTCGGGAACCAGGGACAAATCTGGGGGTTTAGCCTCAATCACCTGACTGGGAACCGAATGGGGACAGGCAGTCTTGAGACAGTTAGCATGACAATCAAGGCTCCAACTCGTTACCTTGCCCGTCACCCAATCGAACGTGGGATTGTGTTCCTTCAGCCAGGGGTATCCAAGGACCAGAGGAACATGGGAAGACGGCAGAATGAAGAATGAAATCATCTCCGAATGATTCCCCGACAACAGCATCTTAACCGGTTCAGTCCTCATCGTGATACGTGCCAGACTACTGCCGTTCAGAGTGGTCGCTTCAATGGCTTCCGGCAATTGCTCCTTGGAAAGCCCCAGCTGTTCCACCAACTCGGCATCAAGAAAGCTTCCATCGGCACCTGAATCGATAAAAGCGTTAATCGCTAAGCTCTGATTCCTGTTCACAAGGGTAGCCGGAAACGGGGTCTGACAGAGGTACTGAGAGGTTGAAACTGGCTCGCTAAAAGTCCTCCCAACTTTAGCGAGCGGGGCAGTTTGACGACCGCCGGGAACAAGTGGAGATGTAATGTCCCGAGCTACCACAGTAGAGGCAGCAGTTGGTCTTACGTCTATGTTGACGCTCCTCCTTGGTTAACCCGTGCCGCCCCACTTGCATGGGTTCAGAATCGGGAGAGAGGACCTCTCCACTAATCCTTTGTGGTGGAGAATGATCGACGTGTTCTGGTCCACCACCCGACCCGACTGGGAACTGAGAAGCTGATCGACTGGACGGACCCCATTGCTTCTCCCTCCTTCGCTCTCGGACTCGATTATCCACCCGAATAGACAAGGCTACCAAGCTGTCCAGGTCACTAGGCTCCGGATAGGAGATCAGCTCATCCTTGAGCTGCTCCGACAGACCCTGGTAAAAGGCCGCTTGCAGAGACTCCTCATTCCACCCACTCTCCACAGCCAACGTCTTGAACTCGATCACGAAGTCGGCCACGCTGCGAGTTCCTTGGTGGAGCGAAAACAGGCGCCTAGCTGCGTCCCTCCCTCGGACGGAATGGTCGAAGAGCTTCCTCATCTCGGCCGTGAACCCCTGGTATGAAGCCATGCAGGGGTCTTGTCGTTCCCAAACGGCTGAAGCCCACTCCAGCGCTCGACCACGCAGCAACTCAATCACAAAGGCTATCCTAGCCTTGTCTGTGGCATAGGAGTAGGGCTGTAGATCGAACACTAACCCACACTGCATAAGGAAAGAACGGCATCTTCCCAGCTCCCCCTCATATTTATCCGGCGTCGGAACCTTGGGCTCACGGAAGGACACCGCTTCAGACGCGGCAGGCGAGATGGGTGAAACCGGTAGTGGATCCTCCACCGGAAACTTGCGCTGGTTCTGGACCTCCGTCAGACCGGTAGAAAGGTTCCGAACTGCCAACGCGATCTCCTGTAGCTCCGTGCTATGATGGCCCAACATCTTCTCCTGATGGGTAATGGCATGGCGAACAGAGTCCAGGTCCGCTGGGTTCATTACTGGCCGGATCGTTCTGTCACGAGTTACAAAGCCAGAACCCAGAAGCAGACCAGGACAAGGTAAGTTGAAACGAAGGTGAGTGTTTATTTACAAATTCAAGAGTGATGCTGAATAATCCAGGGAACAGAGCGGGCGGCGTTGATTAGTTGTTGGGGGTGCAGTGGTTGATCCAATCATGGCTCGGCAGCCGCCGACCACCAGGCAGAGGTTGGATGAAGGTTCCGGACGAGTGACTGCAGATGGAACAAAACAGAGGTAAGTAAACAACAAACCAACAAGGTGCAAAACAACAAAACTAACGCTAGAAGCTCTAAGACTGATACTCTGGTAAACCTACTGTTCATGGCTAACGATCCGGCAGGGAATGGATGTTAGGCCAGAGCCTAAGAAGGGTGATGATCAGGACCAGGTGTGCAGATTGCTGATGGGATGCAGGTGCGGAAATCAAGAGAGCTCCCCGGAGCGTTCCAGAACCCTCGGGAAACTGGAGATCCCGAGCAGAAAAAACTAGTCCACAGACAGGACCTGACTCAGACTGCCGGGATCGTTACAGAATGCTGCCTATGACCCCAAGAACACCATTGCCACCGTCAAACGGAGTTGGAAACATTATGCTTTGGGGGTGTTTTTCTGCTAAGGGGACAGGACAACTTCACCGCATCAAAGGGACGATGGACGGGGCCATGTACCGTCAAATCTTGGGTGAGAACTTCCTTCCCTCAGCCAGGGCATTGAAAATGGGTTGTGGATTGGTATTCCAGCATGACAATGACCCAAAACACACGGCCAAGGCAACAAAGGAGTGGCTCAAGAAGAAGCACATTAAGGTCCTGGAGTGGCCTAGCCAGTCTCCAGACCTTAATCCCATAGAAAATCTGTGGAGGGAGCTGAAGGTTTGAGTTGCCAAACGTCAGCCTCGAAACCTTACTGACTTGGAGAAGATCTGCAAAGAGGAGTGGGACAAAATCCCTCCTGAGATGGATGCAAACCTGGTGACCAACTACAAGAAACGTCTGACCTCTGTGATTGCCAACAAGGGTTTTGCCACCAAGTACTAAGTCATGTTTTGCAGAGGGGTCAAATACTTATTTCCCTCATTAAAATGCAAATTAATTTCTAACATTTTTGACATGCGTTTTTCTGGATTTTGTTGTTGTTATTCGGTCTCTCACTGTTCAAATAAACCTACCATTAAAATTATAGACTGATCATTTCTTTGTCAGTGGGCAAACGTACAAAATCAGCAGGGGATCAAATACTTTTTTCCCTCACTGTATATCGACATAGCCTGAAAGGTCGCTCAGCAAGGAAGAAGCCACTGCTCCAAAACCGCCATATAAAAGCCAGAATACGGTTTGCAACTGCACATTGGGACAAAGATCGTACTTTTTGGAGAAATGTCCTCTGGTCTGATGAAACAAAAATAGAACTGTTTGGCCATAATGACCATGGTTATGTTTGGAGGGGGTGGCTTGCAAGCCGAAGAACATCATCCCAACCGTGAAGCACGGGGTGGCAGCATCATGCAGTGGGGGTGCTTTGCTGCAGGAGGGACTGGTGCACTTCACAAAATAGATGGCATCATGAGGAAGGAAAATTATGTGGATATATTGAAGCAACGTCTCAAGACATCAGTCAGGAAGTTAAAGCTTGGTCGCAAATGGATCTTCCAAATGGACAATGACCCCAAGCATACTTCCAAAGTTGTGGCAAAATGGCTTAAGGACAACAAAGTCAAGGTATTGGAGTGGCCATCACAAAGCCCTGACCTCAATCCTATAGAAAAATTGTGGGCAGAACTGAAAAAGTGTGTGCGAGCAAGGAGGCCTACAAACCTGACTCAGTTACACCAGCTCTGTCAGGAGGAATGGGACAAAATGTACCCAACTTATTGTGGGAAGCTTGTGGAAGGCTACAAGAAATGTTTGACCCAAGTTAAACAATTTTTAAAGGCAATGCTACCAAATACTAATTGAGTGTATGTAAACTTCTGACCCACTGGGAATGTGATGAAAGAAATAAAAGCTTAAATAAATCATTCTCTCTACTATTATTCTGACATTTCACATTCTTAAAATAAAGTGGTGATCCTAACTGACCTAAGACAGGGAATTTTTACTAGGATTAAATGTCAGGAATTGTGAAAAACTGAGGTATGTGGTGACTGTTGCCAAATAATGACATAAAAATATATTGCTAAGAATGTGAGACTAGGGTGACTTCCCTAGCGGGTCACTGTTAAAAGTACACCCAAGAAAAACTTTGTTGATCATAGTGATTCAGGAGTATCATTAAAACAGGTTAATATGCCCTTTCAACATCAGACAACTATACAGAAAGCCCATCAATTGTTAAAAGAAGTTAATCAAATCAATGATGAGAGAATAGTCAAATTAACTGATAACTGACACCGACATGTTGGCATGGCAGGAAGGTCTGAATGCTGTGAATTAAGAGGTTGTGAGGTCAAATCCCAGGTGAAGCCAGCAGCATACCACCCTGCATCCCACTGCTGGCTTGACTCTGAAGCTAAGCAGGGTTGTTCCTGGATGGGAGACCAGATGCTGCTAGAAGATGTGTTGAGAGGGCCGGTAGGAGGCACTCTTTCCTCTACTCTAAAAAATACATAAAATACAAATCCCAATGGGCAGTGATTTGGGACATTGCTCTGTGTAGGGTGCTGTCTTTTGGATGGGACGTTAAACAGGTGTCTTTACTCTCTGTGGTCACTAAAAAGCCCATGGCACTTATGGTAAGAGTAGGGGTGTTAACCCTTCTGTCCTGGCTAAATTCCCAGTCTGGCCCTCATACCATCATACCCACCTAATCATCCCCAGCTTCCAATTGGCAAATTCCTCTCGCCTGTAACTATTCCCCAGGTTGTTGCTGTAAATGAGAATGTGTTCTCAGTCAACATACCTGGTTAAATAAAATTGTTGAATAACAATTCATGTATAAAAATGCACAATGTAATAACATGTCAAATACGTAACTTGAAAACTCTGTATGTTAAAAGCACTCTGTTTGTGAGTATCACTAACCTTGCCAACAGACAAAAAGAGCTGTGAATGGATTAGTGGTTCACCAATCAGGGCCTTGATGTGCTTGGCAACAGTAACAAGGCGTGATATGTTTATTTGGGACCATTTGGCGACATCCTGACAACTGATACAAATAAATATTCTTGCAATGTTCCCATAAAGCATGTCTAGAACATTATTATCTTACATTCTGAGAACATGGCAACCATGTTCTGTGTATGTTTGCTGGGACGTTGATGGAATATTCTCATAACCGTCAGAAAACTGGACATGAATGTTACATTTTAGTCATTTAGCAGACACTCTTATCCAGAGCGACTTACAGTTAGTGAGTGCATACATAATTTTTTTTTTTTAAACATACTGGCCCCCCTTGGGAATCGAACCCACAACCCTGGCGTTGCAAGCGCCATGCTCTACCAACTGAGCTACACGGGGAACGTCCCATAAAACATTAAGGGAATGATAAAAATGTCCCCTAATTAACAGAAAACTGGACACTCAAACATTACGGGAACATTACGGGTAAAATTACAAAAATCTTCTCTCTCCCTAGAATTGTTAGCTGGGGAGGTCTATCTAAATCTAATCTAATCTATTCTCCATGGTGTTCAGCACAGCTGGGTGACTTCCTACACTAGGCTCAGGCTGGTGTAGAAGGAAGTCTCTCTGGTTCTCCCACCTCCCCATCTGTCCTACTAGTGAGAGCTTTACGTCAGCTCTGGCACATTAACAAAGTTGCAGATTATACCACACAGGGTAGACAGACAACGAAGGGGCTATCCAGCTCTCTCCCTCTCTAGTTACACACTCTCTCTCTCTCCAGATACACACACTCTCTCACGATACACACACACATCCCATACTGCTGAAAGAGTGCAGACAAACAATTTTTAATGGAACCATGCTTTAAAAGAAAATGTATGTGTAACTGACACAAAGTAAAATAAATAAAGTATTTCCAAATGAATGTGAAGTTACAAAGTCAGGCGTAGGGGCAAGGGCTGCCTGGGGCAGGCTGGGTTGAGATGTGCAGGGGTAGGGGCAGGTTGGGAAGAAGCAGGGCTAGGGGCAGGAGTAGGGCCAGAGGCCGGGTGGGTGGAGGTGAACATGGATCCACTAATGCTGACTGTAGCTCCGTTGTGGTCCCTCCTGCTGTACGTCCAGGTTGCACAACGGACACCTACAGAAGGGAGGGACCACAGCACACACAGATTTGATGATGTTTAAAATCACTTGTGAGTAGGCTACTTCAGGGAATTCTGCCTCTGCAAATTCAGTCTGGTCCTACCTATGGGGGCCCATGGGCGAGGACGGGAGGTTCTGGGGCACCCCAGGGCCATGCCTGGTGTGTGGGGGTTGGTGTCCCCATCAGAACTGCCCTGGGGTGGGTGGGCCCTGGGCACTAGGCCCATCTGTAAGGGACAATGGTTCAACCACCAATAAATCCAGTCAATCATAGTTGCATAATATACTTTGGAATCGTTTATGTTCATTTTCCTTGAAAAGGGAAACAACTAATCATTTTAGTCAATATGATCAAATTTAACACTGAGAAATAGCCAAACATCAGTATTGCCTCAAACAGGCTCCTTGACATTTGGTAGTAGCCAGGTAGTTCTCTGAATTATTATAATTCCTTAACCCAGCAATTACCTTCATGGCATACCAGTGTAACAGAGTTATCAGCATGATCATCGAGGCTGGCATCAGTTGGAGCCCGGGCATTCGGCTGAGCTGGTCCGTAACAGGGAGCCTCAGAGCGCGGGCATAATAACCGCTCTCACGGCCTCCGCACTCTCTCTGCATTCTCTGCTCGAACAAAAGTCGTGAGAGCTGCGGCATGCAAGATGCGGACAGAAACTCCGTTTGAAAAAAAGAGAGTAAAGAATCTGAAATAAGTTACATATAGTTATGCTCGCGCGGATGTGTTGAATTGAAAAATCCATGGCATCTGTTGCTTGGTTTCAGTTGCAGTGCCACTTTCTGAACGTTCTGTAACAGTCCCAGTCGCTATTAGATAGAACGTCGGGGCCCTGCCCGCCTGTGGGGAAAACAACCAGTGCTTATACTTTACTCCATTGGCCAAAAGCTAAAACTTGACCTTTTTTAAACGCAATTTTATTGTCTGCTTGTTTTAAATCAATTACAAAACTACATTTAAGAAAAGTACAACATGTCTAATGATTACTTTTCAACATTGTCTGCTCCCTAATATTTTCACTACTTAGAAAATGATGGTGTGACTGTGCTATGTAGCTACCGAATGAACATTAAGGTAGCAAAGAACAACACAAACAAACGGGCTATACAGCTACAAGTAGTGAGTGAAGTTACAAACTGACTATACTAGCTAAACAAGTTAAGTGTCTTAACTGTGATTAAATGTTTTCCACACAAATACAGTAGCTACGTGTAGCCTACTTAGACACCGGGTCCCCACATTTCCCATTCTCACACACCGAATAGCCTGAAGCCACAGGACTCTTCTTGCAGCATCTATTTCCCTACCTGTGAGCATTGCGAACCGTAGTTCGGGATGTTTTACCTGGTACATCTATACTGAACAAAAATATAAACGCAACATGTAAAGTGTTGATCCCATGTTGCATGAGCTGAAATAAAATATTCCAGAAATCTTCCATACACACAAAAAGTATGTTTCTCTGTCTGGACTGGACTCCATCAATTAATAAGAGAAGAGGGACAAATAACATAACTGAACCGCATGTTCCATAACGTTGTCATGGAAAATATGAATGTTGTTTCCAACTACCAATTAGCAACTGCGCCGTAAATCCGGCTGCATATTGAACCTTGAGATTGCCGAAAGGCCAGTCTCTTTGGCAAATTACAAGGAGTGGAATGTTAGCTAAAAATACTGGTACCCAGACTAAAGGACCATAGCTTGCAATACAAACAAATGAGGATGGGCATAAATTGTATTTAGCTATAATGACCTTTCAAGGACTTATATTTATTCGGAGTCAGGGGAGGTTTTGGAGCTGTTTTTAATGTGGGGAAGGCTTTTTCCTCCAGGGTCCTGGTGCTGAGGGTTGCTGAACCCCAGATGGAGGTGGATAGTTATTTAACAAACATGGAATTTTCAGATTTTTTTTTCAACTGGTCCATTTGGATAAAAAAAAAAAACTCTCCAATATGGATCTGTAAAACATAATCATATAGGTTTGAACTACTTCAGTGAAGATCATTTCATCAGAGACTTCATCAGGAGTATTTTGGATCAAGAAGAAACGTCTCCCCTATTATTCAAAAGGCAAACCAACATTAACTGAACATTGTGCACCAGTATAAGTATTTTTGTACCCCCGCACTGGGCACAGACGTCAGTTCAACGTGTAGTTTTGATTTACATTTGATTTAGTTGTCAACTAGCATGAAATCAACAGAAAAATATTCACCGTCATTGGATTTAGGTTAAAAGTTGGTGTTGATGACTTTTTGCAAATCCAACTAGTTTTCGACGTTGATTCAATGTCATCACATATTCGACTCTGTCAACCACCGCATTCTTATTGGCAGAGTAAATAGCCTTGGTTTCTCAAATGACTGCCTCGCCTGGTTCACCAACTACTTCTCAGATAGAGTTCAATGTGTCAAATCGGAGGGCCTGTTGTCTGGACCTATGGCAGTCTCTATGGGGTGCCACAGGGTTCAATTCTTGGGCCAACTCTTTTCTCTGTGTATATCAGTGATGTCGCTCTTGCTGCTGGTGACTCTCAGATCCACCTCTATGCAGACGACACCATTTTGTATACATCTGGCCCTTCATTGGACACTGTGTTAACAAACCTCCAAACGAGCTTCAGTGCCATACAACACTCCTTCAGTAGCCTCCAACTGCTCTTAAACACTAGTAAAACTAAATGCATGCTCTTCAATCGAACGCTGCTGGCTCCCGCCCACCCGACTAGAATCACTACTCTCGACGGGTCTGACCTAGAGTATGTGGACAACTACAAATACCTAGGTGTCTGGTTAGACTGTAAACTCTCCTTCCAGACTCATATTAAGAATCTCCAATCCAAAGTTAAATCCAGAATCGGCTTCCTATTTCGCAACAAAGCCTCCTTCACTCATGCTGCCAAACATGCCCTCGTAAAACTGACTATCCTACCGATCCTTGACTTCGGCGATGTCATTTACAAAATAGCCTCCAACACTCTACTCAGCAAATTGGATGTAGTCTATCATAGTGCCATCCGTTTTGTCTCCAAAGCCCCATACACTACCCACCACTGTGACCTGTACGCTCTTGTTGGCTGGTCCTCATTACATGTTCGTCGTCAAACCCACTGGCTCCAGGCCATCTATAAATCACTGCTAGGCAAATCCCCGCCTTATCTTAGCTCATTGGTCACCATAGCAACACCCACCCGTAGTATGCGCTCCAGCAGGTACAGTGGGGGAAAAAAGTATTTAGTCAGCCACCAATTGTGCAAGTTCTCCCACTTAAAAAGATGAGAGAGGCCTGTAATTTTCATCATAGGTACACGTCAACTATGACAGACAAAATGAGAAAAGAAAATCCAGAAAATCACATTGTAGGATTTTTAATGAATTTATTTGCAAATTATGGTGGAAAATAAGTATTTGGTCACCTACAAACAAGCAAGATTTCTGGCTCTCACAGACCTGGAACTTCTTCTTTAAGAGGCTCCTCTGTCCTCCACTCATTACCTGTATTAATGGCACCTGTTTGAACTTGTTATCAGTATAAAAGACACCTGTCCACAACCTCAAACAGTCACACTCCAAACTCCACTATGGCCAAGACCAAAGAGCTGTCAAAGGACACCAGAAACAAAATTGTAGACCTGCACCAGGCTGGGAAGACTGAATCTGCAATAGGTAAGCAGCTTGGTTTGAAGAAATCAACTGTGGGAGCAATTATTAGGAAATGGAAGACATACAAGACCACTGATAATCTCCCTCGATCTGGGGCTCCACGCAAGATCTCACCCCGTGGGGTCAAAATGATCACAAGAACGGTGAGCAAAAATCCCAGAACCACACGGGGGGACCTAGTGAATGACCTGCAGAGAGCTGGGACCAAAGTAACAAAGCCTACCATCAGTAACACACTACGCCGCCAGGGACTCAAATCCTGCAGTGCCAGACGTATCCCCCTGCTTAAGCCAGTACATGTCCAGGCCCGTCTGAAGTTTGCTAGAGTGCATTTGGATGATCCAGAAGAGGATTGGGAGAATGTCATATGGTCAGATGAAACCAAAATATAACTTTTTGGTAAAAACTCAACTTGTCGTGTTTGGAGGACAAAGAATGCTGAGTTGCATCCAAAGAACACCATACCTACTGTGAAACATGGGGGTGGAAACGTCATGCTTTGGGGCTGTTTTTCTGCAAAGGGACCAGGACGACTGATCCGTGTAAAGGAAAGAATGAATGGGGCCATGTATCGTGAGATTTTGAGTGAAAACCTCCTTCCATCAGCAAGGGCATTGAAGATGAAACGTGGCTGGGTCTTTCAGCATGACAATGATCCCAAACACACCGCCCGGGCAACGAAGGAGTGGCTTCGTAAGAAGCATTTCAAGGTCCTGGAGTGGCCTAGCCAGTCTCCAGATCTCAACCCCATAGAAAATCTTTGGAGGGAGTTGAAAGTCTGTGTTGCCCAGCGACAGCCCCAAAACATCACTGCTCTAGAGGAGATCTGCATGGAGGAATGGGCCAAAATACCAGCAACAGTGTGTGAAAACCTTGTGAAGACTTACAGAAAACGTTTGACCTGTGTCATTGCCAACAAAGGGTATATAACAAAGTATTGAGAAACTTTTGTTATTGACCAAATACTTATTTTCCACCATAATTTGCAAATAAATTCATTAAAAATCCTACAATGTGTCACGAATTCCGCCGAGACTGCTCCTCCTCCTTGTTCAGGCAGGCTTCGGCGTTCGTTGTCTCCGGAGTACTAGCTGCTACCGTTTGATGTTCTCTATGTTTGTTTGGTTTTGTCTGATTAGTGCACCTGTTCCATATCACGTATTGATTATGTCACCTATAAGTTTCCTTTGGTTTTGTTTGTAGTTGTGTGTTGTTGTCCGCCTGTCCGTTGGTGATTTGTATTTGCTCTCGTGTATTTAGTGTATTGACGCACTGTTTGCGTAATCACTTGTATTTTGTGTATTGACGCACAGTATGCGTAATCGCTCGCCTCCGTTGTGTTGAGGCCCGTTATTTTGTATTGTCGTGTTTTGACAAGTAAAGTCTGTTGGACTAAGCTTCTGTGTCCTGCGCCTCACTCCAACACCACATCCACATCAGCTCGTGACAGAACAACACACCATACAATGGAGTCAGCAGGAGCAGCGGCGGCGACCGAGTCGCTGGAGGATCGGGTCAGCTGCCAGGACGCCAGGATCCAGCAACTCGGCTCCGCCATGCAGGAGGTAATGAACACCCTGCGCCGATGGGAAAGGGGAGGCGTGCCCACACCTCCTCCTACATTACCACCACCATCGGCCAGCCCCACCAGACCAGCTCCGGAATCCAGTGGGATTCGGCTCTCGCTCCCGAGGGCGTATGATGGCACCTCAGCCGGGTGTCAGGGGTTCCTCCTTCAGGTGGAACTCTACCTGGCCACCATACACCCGGCGCCCTCGGGATACGAGAGCGTTTCCGCCCTCATCTCCTGTCTCTCCGGCAAGGCGTTGGAGTGGGCCAACGCCGAATGGAGGGGAATAGACGCCGCCACCATCAGCTACGCGGAGTTCTCCCGCCGCTTCAGGGCAGTTTTCGATCACCCTCCTGAGGGTAAAGCGGCGGGGGAGCGTCTGTTCCACCTCCGACAGGGGAAGAGGAGCGCACAGGAGTTCGCCCTGGATTTCCGGATTCTAGCGGCGGATGCGGGGTGGAATGAGAGGGCCCTCATCGACCACTATAGGTGTAGCCTGCGTGAGGACGTTCGTCGAGAGCTGGCCTGCAGGGACACCAATCTGTCCTTCGACCAGCTAGTGGACATGTCCATTCATCTGGATACCCTGCTGGCCACCCGCGGACGTCCCGAGATGGGGCCGTCCATTCCATCCCCCAGCACCTCCGAGCCGAGCCCAATGGAGCTCGGGGGTGCTGGCGCTAGAGAGAGAAGGAGAGAGAACCCGAGGGGGGCCGTCCCCTGCACCAGCTGTGGCCGTGGAGGACACACTGCGGCTAGGTGCTGGGGAGGGTCTCCAAGGAATCGAGGCAACAGGTCGCGCACTGGGGAGTCATTTCAGGTGAGTAGGCACCCCACTCACCCAGAGCTCTCTGTTGTTCACTTGTGTATACCTGTGGTATTTCCTCAGGTTGCATCTCATTCCCAGCATAAGGCGCTAGTCGATTCAGGCGCAGCTGGGAATTTTATTGATCGGAAATTTTGTTCTAAGTTAGGGATTCCCCTCCTGCCCGTTGATGCACCCTTTCCTGTCCATGCCCTAGATAGCCGCCCATTGGGATCTGGGTTGATTAGGGAGGTCACAGCGCCACTAAAGATGAAGACGCAGGGGGGTCATGAGGAGATTATTCAGTTGTACCTAATTGACTCTCCTGCGTATCCCGTGGTGCTGGGGCTTCCTTGGTTAATCACCCATGACCCCACCATTTCGTGGCAACAGAGGGCTCTCAAGGAATGGTCTGGCCAGTGTGTTGGGCGATGTTTAGGTGTTTCCGTTGGGGCGACCACGGTGGAGAGTCCGAACCAAGTGCCCGCAATGCACATTCCCCCTCAGTATGAGGATTTGGCACTCGTGTTCAGCAAGACGAGGGCGACGCGATTGCCACCTCATAGACAGGGAGATTGTGCGATAAACCTCCAGACAGGTGCGGCACTTCCGCGGAGCCATGTGTATCCTCTGTCTCAAGAGGAGACGGCGGCTATGGAAACATACATTGCTGAGTCCCTGAGACAGGGATACATATGGCCCTCCACTTCCCCTGCGTCCTCGAGTTTCTTTTTTGTGAAGAAAAAGGATGGAGGTTTGCGCCCGTGTATTGATTATCGTAGTCTCAATCAGATCACTGTGAAATACAGTTACCCTCTACCTCTGATTGCGAGTATGACTGAATCATTACGCGGAGCGCGTTTCTTCACAAAACTGGATCTCAGGAGCGCTTATAACTTGGTGCGCATTAGGGAGGGAGATGAATGGAAGATGGCATTTAGTACCACCTCAGGTCATTATGAGTATCTTGTCATGCCATACGGGTTAATGAATGCTCCTTCAGTCTTCCAATCATTTGTGGACGAGATCTTCCGGGACCTGCATGGGCAGGGAGTGGTAGTGTACATTGACGACATCCTAGTGTACTCTGCTACCCGAGCCGAGCATGTAGCCCTGGTGCGCCGAGTGTTGGGTAGGCTGTTGGAGCATGACCTGTATGTCAAGGCAGAGAAATGTCTGTTTTTCCAGGAGTCCATCTCCTTCTTGGGTCATCGGTTGTCCGCGTCAGGGGTGAAGATGGAGGTTGACCGGGTGTCAGCCGTGCGTAACTGGCAAACCCCAACCACTGTTAAAGAGGTGCAGCAGTTTTTGGGTTTTGCCAATTACTACCAGAGGTTTATCCGGGGTTTTGGACAGGTAGCAGCTCCCATTACTTCCCTGCTGAAGGGGGGCCCGGTGCGTTTGCAGTGGTCGGCTGAAGCGGACAGGGCGTTTTGTAAACTGAAGGACCTGTTCACTTCGGCTCCGGTGCTGGCGCACCCGGTCCCCACTTTAGCGTTCCAGGTAGAGGTGGACGCGTCAGAGGCCGGTATTGGACGCGTCAGAGGCCGGTATATATATTCTAAAAAGCTCAGCCCGGCGGAGCGTAATTATGACGTAGGGGACAGGGAGCTGTTAGCCGTGGTTCAGGCCCTAAAGTTGTGGAGGCATTGGCTTGAGGGGGCTCAACACCCTTTTCTCATTCTGACTGACCATCGTAACCTGGAGTACATAAGGGCAGCTAGGAGATTGAACCCTCGTCAGGCTAGGTGGAACATGTTCCTGACCCGGTTCGTTTTTAAGATCACTTACATCCCAGGGTCCCAGAACGGTAAGGCAGACGCCCTGTCCCGGCGGTATGACACAGAGGAGAGGTCCATTGAGCCCACTCCCATACTGCCGGAGTCTTGTCTGGTGGCACCGGTGGTATGGGAGGTCGATGCGGAAATTGAGCGGGCGTTAGGCACCGACCCTACTCCCCCAGAGTGTCCAGTGGGTCGGACGTACGTGCCGCTCGAGGTCCGTGATCGTCTCATCTATTGGGCTCATACGTCACCCTCCTCTGGACATCCAGGTATTGGCCGGACAGTGCACTGCCTTAGTGTTAAGTACTGGTGGCCAACATTGGCTAGGGACGTGAGGGTTTATGTCTCCTCCTGCTCGGTGTGCGCTCAGTGTAAGGCGCCTAGACACCTGCCCAGGGGCAAGTTACAACCCCTGCCCGTTCCACAACGGCCGTGGTCTCACCTCTCGGTGGACTTTGTTACGGACCTTCCCCCCTCTCAGGGGAATACCACTATTCTGGTCGTTGTGGATCGGTTCTCTAAGGCCTGTCGTCTCATTCCTATGCCGGGTCTCCCTACTGCCCTACAGACCGCTGAGGCTTTGTTCACCCACGTCTTCCGGCACTACGGGGTTCCCGAGGATATAGTGTCTGATCGGGGTCCCCAATTCACCTCTAGAGTCTGAAGGTCATTCATGGAACGCTTGGGGGTCTCGGTTAGCCTTACCTCGGGTTACCACCCTGAGAGTAATGGGCAGGTGGAGAGAGTAAACCAGGATGTGGGTAGGTTTCTGAGATCCTATTGCCAGGGCCGGCCGGAGGAGTGGTCGGGGTATATCCCCTGGGCAGAGATGGCTCAGAACTCTCTTCGCCACTCCTCTACTAACCTGACCCCTTTTCAGTGTGTGTTAGGTTATCAGCCGGTTCTGGCACCATGGCATCAGAGCCAGATCGAGGCTCCTGCGGTGGATGAGTGGTTTCGGCGCTCGGAAGAAACGTGGAACGCTGCACATGTACATCTGCAGCGGGCCATCCGCAGGCAGAAGGCGAGCGCCGATCTCCACCGCAGTGAGGGTCCAGTCTACGCCCCTGGAGATCGAGTCTGGCTCTCGACTCGAAACCTGCCCCTTCGCCTGCCCTGCCGGAAGCTTTGCCGGCGGTTTGTGGGGCCATTTAAAGTCCTGAGGAGATTGAACGAGGTGTGTTACAAGTTGCAACTGCCTAATGACTATCACATTAACCCCTCGTTCCATGTGTCTCTCCTCAGGCCGGTGGTAGCTGGTCCACTCCAGGAGAGTGAGATAAGAGAGACCCCTCCGCCCCCACTGGACATCGAGGGGGCTCCGGCGTACTCAGTCCGGTCCATCGTGGATTCGAGACGTCGGATGGGGGGGTCTACAATATCTCGTGGAGTGGGAGGGGTACGGTCCGGAGGAACGGTGCTGGGTGCCTAGGAGGGACATTTTAGATCCATCCCTCCTGACTGAGTTCCACCGTAGTCATCCTACGCGCCCTGCTCCACGTCCTCCTGGCCGTCCCCGAGGCCGGAGTCGGCGCACGGCTGGAGCCGCGCGTCAAGGGGGGGGGGGTACTGTCACGAATTCCGCCGAGACTGCTCCTCCTCCTTGTTCGGGCAGGCTTCGGCGTTCGTCGTCTCCGGAGTACTAGGTGCTACCGTTTGATGTTCTCTATGTTTGTTTGGTTTTGTCTGATTAGTGCACCTGTTCCATATCACGTATTGATTATGTCACCTATAAGTTTCCTTTGGTTTTGTTTGTAGTTGTGTGTGGTTGTCCGCCTGTCCGTTGGTGATTTGTATTTGCTCTCGTGTATTTAGTGTATTGACGCACTGTTTGCGTAATCACTTGTATTTTGTGTATTGATGCACAGTATGCGTAATCGCTCGCCTCCGTTGTGTTGAGGCCCGTTATTTTGTATTGTCGTGTTTTGACAAGTAAAGTCTGTTGGACTAAGCTTCTGTGTCCTGCGCCTGACTCCAACACCACATCCACATCAGCTCGTGACACAATGTGATTTTCTGGAGAAAAAAAATCTCATTTTGTCTGTCATAGTTGACGTGTACCTATGATGAAAATTACAGGCCTCTCTCATCTTTTTAAGTGGGAGAACTTGCACAATTGGTGGCTGACTAAATACTTTTTTCCCCCACTGTATATCTCACTGGTCATCCCCAAAGCCAACACCTCCTTTGGCCGCCATTCCTTCCAGTTCTCTGCTGCCAATGACTGGAACGAATTGCAAAAATCTCTGAAGCTGGAGACTTATCTCCCTCACTACCTTTAAGCATCAGTTGTCAGAGCACCTTACCGATCACTGCACCTGTACACAGCCCATCTGAAGTTAGCCCACCCAACTACCTCATCCTTATATTGTTATTTATTTTGCTAATTTGCACCCCAGTATCTCTATTTGCACATAATCTCTTGCACATCTATCATTCCAGTGTTAATACTAATTGTAATTATTTTGCACTATAGCCTATTTATTGCCTTACCTCCATAACTTGCTACATTTGCACACACTGTATATATATTTTCTGTTGTATTTCTTTGACTTTATGTTTTGTTTTACCCCATATGTAACTCTGTGTTGTTGTTTTTAATCGCACTGCTTTGCTTTATCTTGGCCAGGTCGCAGTTGTAAATGAGAACTTGTTCTCAACTGGCTTACCTGGTTAAATAAAGGTGAAATAAATAAATAAATAAAATATATATATATTTTCTGGGTTGAAATGACGTGGAAACAACGTTGATTCAACCAGTCCCTAGATTTGGATAACCCTGACATTGTCTCCTGCACTATGTCAAGTAACCAATTAATCAATCAAAAGTATTTATAAAGCCCTTTTTACATCAGCAGATGTCACAAAGTGCTATACAGAAACCCAGCCTAAAACCCCAAACAGCAAGCAATGCAGATGTAGAAGCACACTGGCTAGGAAAAACTCCCTAGAAAGGCAGTAACCTAGGAAGAAACCTAGAGAGGAACCAGGCTCTGAGGGGTGGCCAGAATTATAACAGTACATGGCCATTAAGGCCAGATTTTTCTCCAAGATGTTCAAACGTTCATAGATGACCAGCAGGGTCAAATAATAATCACAGTGGTTGTAGAGGTTGCAACAGGTCAGTACATCAGGAGTAAATGTCACTTGGCTTTTCATAGCTGGGCATTTAGAGGTTGAAATAGCAGGTGCGGTAGAGAGAGAGAGTTGAAAACAGCAGATCTGGGACAAGGTAGCACGTCTGGTGAACAGGTCAGGGTTCCATAGGCGCAGGCAGAAGAGTTGAAACTGGAGCAGCAGCACGACCTGGTGGACTTGGTACTGCAAGGAGTCATCAGGCCAGGTAGTCCTGAGGCATTGTCCTAGGGCTCAGGTCCTCCGGGAGGGGAGGGAGAGAGGGAGAGAGAGAATTAGAGGGAGCATACTTAAATTCACACAGGAGAATAACACCAGATATAACAGACTGACTCTAGCCCCCCGGCACATAGACTATTGCAGCATAGATACTGGAGGCTGAGACAGGGGGTTCGGGAGACACTGTGGCCCCGTCCGACGATACCCCCGGACAGGGACAACCAGGCAGGATATAACCCCACCCACTTTGCCAAATCACAGCCCCCCCCAACAATCAGACTTTGGAAATATATTTTTTAACAATATAATATCTATAATAGAATAATAGCATACCTTATCACCAGTGGCGTGTATTCATGGATGCCAAGGGAAGCCAGGCTTCCCAAAAAAGTTGATAAATAAAAATATTTAAAAAAACATAAAATAATTTATCTTTCGTCTCTCTGTGTTTCATAATTTTCCTTCAACTCGCAAGAGGCTGAATGTATACATTAATCTGTATATAGCCTCGTTATTGGTTTTTTATTGTGTTACATTTTATTGTATTTTTTACTTTAGTTTATTTAGTAAATATTTTCTTAACTCTGTTTCTTGAACTGCATTGTTGGTTAAGGGCTTGTAAGTAAGCATTTCACGGTGAGGTCTACACCTGTTGTTTTTGGCGCATGTGACAAATAGAATGTGATTTGATTTTATGTATCTCACAGGAGAAAGCATCCGAGCGAGCGAAACAGCGCCCCTCTGTCTCTCTACGTGTAGGCCATCTATCTGATTCTGTCTGATCCAAACGAGTATGACATTGTTGCCGGCTGTAGCATTGAAGGCAAGGGAAGCAAGCGTGCATCTTGCCTCCCTTGATAAAAAACAGTATAAAAAATTAGCCAATCAGCGTTAAGCTAAACTGAGCAAGCTCAACTGGGAATGGTCCTGGCACACGCAAATAAATTGTCAAGGGAAGCCAGTTTGGATTTGGCTTCACTCTGATCAAATCCCATTGAGAGCATACAGTGAGGGAAAAAAGTATTTGATCCCCTGCTGATTTTGTACGATTTCCCACTGACAAAGACATGATCAGTCTATAATTTTAATGGTAGGTGTTACGGATACAGGTATCCTGTGTTTTTGTGTGTTTCTCTCCTTCTGCCCTAATCACAGGTGTCCTGTATGTTCCTGATTGGTGGTCGTTGAGGTGTCTGCTGATTGGACCAATCAGTGAACATTCCTGTGCATTGCACCACCTGTTACTCGTTTGTTCAATCACACATCCCATTGTATAAAAACCAGTCTTGTGTTTGTTGAGAGAGAGAGAGAATATTTCCGTATGTGAGTATGGACACGGTGGTGTCCTGTTTTTTGGTTACGCACTAAGTTGCTGTTTACTATGATTGGTAATTCTGTTAGACTACTGTTTTGTATGTGAGTAATGGATACTGTGATGTCCTTTGTTTAGAGTACTCACTAATTTGCTGGTTACTCTGTTTGGTAACTATTGTGTGTTTCTGGGAAAAGGGGAGTTTGAGCTAGCTGCCCTTGGGCATACATTTCCCGTAGAAAGAACTGTCTATAAACACTAGTTAGACCTGAGCGGACCACCCACTGTATTTTTGTATGGTAGCAGTAGCCTAGCGGTTCTTGAGGCAGGCAAGATCAGCTTAGGGGGTTTTACACTATTGTTTCATTTCTTGGGTCCTGCTCAGCCCTTTTTCCCAAACCCTTACCGTGTGTTCAGAAATAAACCATTTGTGTTTGACGGTAGTTCATGGTAGTTGTGTCATATTTGTTCTCACTGTTCCATGCCACACTCCTAATTTGCATAATTTATGTTACGGGTCTCATGTCCATCCCCCCTAGATGTTTAGAGCCACGGGGTTCGTAACATAAAGTGGGAGCTCGTCCGGGATCTATCCCATGCTACTCATGTAAATTAGTAAGTGTCTGGTTCAGTGTTGAGCTTGGCAGCTGTACTACCTGTTTTTTTTGTGTGTTCAGTAGTCGACGGCTCGTGTTGCTAGTAGAATGGCTACTTTTGAGTTAGAGGCATTTTTGGAAAACCCTACGTGGGGGGTTTTTGAGAATTGCCGTAGAGTGGATCTACAGGCTTTGGCTGACCACTTTTCTTTACCCATACCGAGGGGTTTAGTGAAAGCAGAAGTTAGGGAAGTAGTGTTAGCGATATTATTGAACGAGCGAGTGCTTGAGTTACCGCCGCCTGAGTCTGCTGCTCCTGTAGGGGATGTGGTTGCTGTTCCTGTAAGCCCATCAGTGTCTGAGGACGAGGCTAAGGCTCCAGCCACATTGCCCCGTTATGACCCACTCTCCCCACTGACTGACAGTGATGCCAGGATCGATGTCCGCTCGACACGGCTCCAAATGGAGGCGGAAGAGCGGGCACAAATCAGGCAAGACAAGCTGGAGATGCGTAAAATGGAGCTAGAGGCAGAACAGGAGACGCGTAAGCTAGAGGCAGAACAGGAGACGCGTAAGCTAGAGGCAGAACTGGAGACACGTAGGCTTGATCAAGAACTGGAGACGCGTAAGATGGAACTGGAGATGCGTAAAATGGAACTAGAGGCAGAAACAGCGAGGTTAGTCTCTGCTCATACTATGCCTGCTAGTGAGCCAGCCTCACCAACTGTGTCGTCTGCTACGTTTGATATTAGTAGGCAGATCACCTTGGTACCTGTGTTCAGGGAGTCAGAGGTTGATTCCTATTTCAGTGTGTTTGAACGTATAGCGGTAGCATTGAAATGGCCCGAAGAGGTATGGTGCCTATTACTTCAGTGTAAACTAACAGGTAAAGCCCAAGAGGTTCTGGCAGCGCTACCTCTTGAAGACAGTTTGAATTATGAAGTGGTCAAAGCTACTGTTCTTCGTGCCTATGAGCTTGTTCCTGAGGCATATCGACAGAGATTTAGGTCTCATAAAAAGTCTCCTACTCAGACTTATGTGGAGTTTGCTAGAGACAAAGGAAATCTGTTTGACAAATGGCACAGTGCTAGTAAGGTAACTGATTTTAACTCTCTACGGGAGTTAATCTTGTTAGAAGAGTTTAAAAATTGCTTACCGGAACGCATTGTAGTTTATCTGAACGAACAGAAAGTATCCTCACTGTCGGAAGCGTCTGTATTGGCAGACGAATTTGTGTTGACGCATAAGAGCGTGTTTTTCGGCTCGTACGGAGAGCAGGGCTGCGGAGTTGCTAACTTTTAGTCCTAGTCGACCAGCAGTACGTCCAGCACGCCCAAAAGATGTGCGTCACTGTTTCTATTGTCATAAGGTGGGACATTTGGTTAGTGATTGCTTTTTGCTTAAACGCAAACCGGGGATGCCTCAGCACGCCAGGCCGCCAACGGGTGTTGGGCTGATTACGTGCGGTTGTAAGGCCGGAATCAAGACAGAAGCCTCATAGTGAATGTGGTTTGAAAGTCCCTGTCCCAGATCACAGTTATGAACCGTTCATTTTTGAGGGGTTTGTTTCTATATCAGATGATGAAGCGTCTCAGCGTCCAGTTAGAATCCTCAGAGATACTGGTGCGGCGCAGTCGTTCATACTAGCTGATGTGTTGCCCTTGTCTAATAATACATATTGTGGTTCCAGTGTGTTAGTACAAGGAATTGAAATGGGTTTCGTCCCAGTGCCATTGCACTTTGTGAACGTACACTCTGAGTTAGTCAGTGGAGTGTTCAGAGTTGGAGTACGTCCTATGTTGCCAGTAAAAGGTGTGACATTTATAATGGGCAACGATATTGCCGGAGGAAAGGTGATACCCGTATTGGAGGTATTGGATAAAAGTGACCAGTCTCTCTCCGAGGAGCTGGCACAGGGTTATCCAGATGTGTTCCCCGCTTGTGCTGTCACACGTGCTCAAGCACGACAAGTGGGTGAAGTGATAGATTTGTCGAACACGATTCTATTCAGAGAGTGTGACCCAGAGGATAGTTCGGGTGCTACCTCTGGTAAGCTGGTGCAGTCTGACCAACAGCCCAGAGAAAGGAAGAAGGATGTGGAACTTGTTGCTGAGGCAATACAGTTACCAGTTACTTGTGAGCAGCTGATCGCTAACCAACAGGTTGACATTAGCCTGGCTAAATGTTTTCTAGTGTTGTCTCAGAGGAGGAGCTAAAGAAGAAAAACATGGCATACTTCATTGATGGTAATCTCCTCATGCGTAAATGGACATCCCATGTTGACGCTGGCGAAGATTGGAATGCTGTTTACCAAATAGTGATTCCTACAGCCTTTCGACAAAATGTTTTATCCCTCGCTCATGATCACCAGTGGTCCGGACATCTGGGAGTCACCAAGACTTATGATCGTGTTTTGCGACATTTCTTTTGGCCTGGCTTAAAACAAGATGTGGCTCAGTTCTGTCGGACTTGCCACACCTGTCAAGTAGTTGGGAAACCGAACCAGGTTATTTCCCCGCGCCTCTTTGTCCCATACCGGCCATAGGTGAACCCTTCGAACATGTGATGGTTGATTGTGTTGGACCATTACCAAAAACAAAATCTGGTAACCAGTTTATGTTAACAATTATGTGTGTGGCCACCAGGTACCCAGAGGCCATTCCTCTGCGAAGGATTACTGCTCCGGTGGTGAGTAAAGCGTTGATCAAATTCTTCTCAACTTTTGGGTTACCTAAGGTGATACAAACTGATCAGGGTACGAATTTCCTTTCTACACTGTTCAAACAAGTGTTAAAATCCTTGTCAGTTACACACCGTGTCAAGCGCATATCACCCAGAGTCTCAGGGTGCGCTTGAACGTTGGCATCAGACCCTGAAGTCTATGCTCCGTAAATATTGTTTGGAATCTGAGAAAGATTGGGATGAGGGAGTTCCTCTAGTTTTGTTTGCTGTCCGTGAGACAGTACAGGAATCCCTAGGGTTCAGCCCAGCTGAACTGGTGTTTGGACACACCATGAGAGGACCTATGAAAGTCCTTAAGGATCAGTTTTTGTCACAAGAGTTGTGTGTGAAAGAAAATGTGTTGGACTACGTTAGTCGCTTTCGTGAGCGCCTACATGCTGCCTGTGCTCTAGCAAAGGAAGCGCTGTCTTCCCTCACAGAAACGGATGAAACGACACTATGACACACAGGCTGTTTCTCGTTCACTGCAGCCAGGTGACCGAGTTCTTGTATTGTTGCCTGTGCCAGGAGCGTCATTGTCAGCACGTTTCTCTGGTCCTTATGTCATTGAAAAGAAACTAAGTGAAACTGACTACGTGATACAGACTCCTGATAGAAAACGCCAATCTCGTGTGTGCCACGTTAACATGTTGAAGACATACCACACCAGACCCGTCACTCAGGTAGACAGTCCAGAGAAACTGGCCGAGTCGGCTGTCTCTGTTGCTGCTACGGCTGTAGTGGGAGGTCATGTTAATGATGTGGACGGAGATGGTTTGGAGTTGCGCAATACTCAGCAGCAGTGTGCTAGATTGCCCAATTCAGAGATGCTGCTGTCTCTCCCGTCAAGCCTGATTCATTTAACGGACAGACAGTCAGATGATATTGTGAGACTATTACACAGCTTTCCATGTCTTTTTAATGATGTTCCTACATGTACAAATGTGTTAGAACATGACATTAATGTTGGAAACGCTGCACCTATCAAGCAACATCCTTATCGTGTCAACGTCTCTAAGAGAAAGATAATGAGGGGTGAGGTCGGTTATTTGCTGGAGAATAACCTGGCTATGCCAAGTTCAAGTCCTTGGAGTTCTCCGTGCATTCTGGTTCCTAAACCTGATGGGACATCCAGATTATGTACGGACTATCGGAAGGTCAATGCTGTCACAGTGCCCGACTCGTTCCCGTTACCCAGACTGGATGACTGTATTGATACTGTTGGTGCTGCTACTTATGTAACCAAACTAGATCTTCTAAAAGGTTACTGGCAGGTGCCGTTAACCCCACGTGCCTCCGACATCTTTGCCTTTGTGACCCCAGATCACTTCCTACAATATGCTGTCATGGCATTTGGGATGCGGGAACGCACCAGCCACTTTCAACGCCTGGTTAACACAGTGTTGGCTGGAGTTCCTAATTGTAGTGCTTACCTTGATGATCTGGTAATTTATTCAACTGAGTGGTCTGATCATGTTAACACTCTAAGGGTAGTGTGTGAACGTCTAGCAACCGCTTCTCTAACCCTGAACTTAGCAAAGTGCGAGTTTGGGAAGGCCACTGTTACTTATCTTGGTAAACAGGTCGGCCATGGTCAGGTGCGCCCTGTAGATGCCAAGGTCTCCGCTATAAACGCATTTCCCGCACCTACCACCAGAAGAGAGCTACGCCGTTTTTTAGGGATGGTTGGCTACTACCGTAGTTTCTGTAAAAATTTCTCTGCGGTAGTTGCTCCATTAACGGATTTGCTCAGTCCGGCGAGAAAATTTGTATGGTCTGAAGATTGTTGTACTGCTTTCAACACTGCTAAAGCACTCTTATGTAGTACTCCTGTTCTTGCTGCGCCAGATTTTGAACGACCGTTTAAACTGGAGGTAGATGCAAGTGCCAGAGGTGCTGGTGCTGTTCTACTGCAGCAGGACCAGAGTGGAGTGGACCATCCTGTCTGTTATTTTTCACGGAAATTTAACAAATGTCAGACAAACTATTCCACCATTGAACAAGAAGCTCTAGCTTTGTTGTTAGCTCTGCAGTACTTTGAAGTTTATGTTGGTTCCAGTGCATTACCAGTGATAGTGTATACTGACCATAACCCCTTAGTTTTTCTCCACCGGATGTACAACCAGAACCAACGCCTTATGCGTTGGGCACTTGTCGTGCAAAATTATAATTTGGAGATCCGCCACAAAAAGGGGTTGGATAATGTGTTGGCAGATGCTTTGTCTCGTGTGTAATGATCTAGGTTTTTTTGTTATCCCGGCAGGATGATTTGTGAATTTGGGTGTTGTGATAGTACGTGTGTCGCAAACCATTGTGGTTTGCTCTTTTAAGGGTGGGAGTGTTACGGATACAGGTATCCTGTGTTTTTGTGTGTTTCTCTCCTTCTGCCCTAATCACAGGTGTCCTGTATGTTCCTGATTGGTGGTCGTTGAGGTGTCTGCTGATTGGACCAATCAGTGAACATTCCTGTGCATTGCACCACCTGTTACTCGTTTGTTCAATCACACATCCCATTGTATAAAAACCAGTCTTGTGTTTGTTGAGAGAGAGAGAGAATATTTCCGTATGTGAGTATGGACACGGTGGTGTCCTGTTTTTGGTTACTCACTAAGTTGCTGTTTACTATGATTGGTAATTCTGTTAGACTACTGTTTTGTATGTGAGTAATGGATACTGTGATGTCCTTTGTTTAGAGTACTCACTAATTTGCTGGTTACTCTGTTTGGTAACTATTGTGTGTTTCTGGGAAAAGGGGAGTTTGAGCTAGCTGCCCTTGGGCATACATTTCCCGTAGAAAGAACTGTCTATAAACACTAGTTAGACCTGAGCGGACCACCCACTGTATTTTTGTATGGTAGCAGTAGCCTAGCGGTTCTTGAGGCAGGCAAGATCAGCTTAGGGGGTTTTACACTATTGTTTCATTTCTTGGGTCCTGCTCAGCCCTTTTTCCCAAACCCTTACCGTGTGTTCAGAAATAAACCATTTGTGTTTGACGGTAGTTCATGGTAGTTGTGTCATATTTGTTCTCACTGTTCCATGCCACACTCCTAATTTGCATAATTTATGTTACGGGTCTCATGTCCATCCCCCCTAGATGTTTAGAGCCACGGGGTTCGTAACAGTAGGTTTATTTGAACAGTGAGAGACAGAATAACAACAAAAAAATCCAGAAAAACGCATGTCAAAAATGTTATAAATTGATTTGCATTTTAATGAGGGAAATAAGTATTTGACCCCTCTGCAAAACATGACTTAGTACTTGGTGGTAAAACCCTTGTTGGAAATCACAGAGGTCAGACGTTTCTTGTAGTTGGCCACCAGGTTTGCACACATCTCAGGAGGGATTTTGTTCCACTCCTCTTTGCAGATCTTCTCCAAGTCATTAAGGTTTCAAGGCTGACGTTTGGCAACTCGAACCTTCAGCTCCCTCCACAGATTTTCTATGGAATTAAGGTCTGGAGACTGGCTAGGCCACTCCAGGACCTTAATGTGCTTCTTCTTGAGCCACTCCTTTGTTGCCTTGGCCGTGTGTTTTGGGTCATTGTCATGCTGGAATACCCATCCACGACCCATTTTCAATGCCCTGGCTGAGGGAAGGAGGTTCTCACCCAAGATTTGACGGTACATGGCCCCGTCCATCGTCCCTTTGATGCGGTGAAGTTGTCCTGTCCCCTTAGCAGGTGGTGTTCTTGGGGTCATAGGCAGCATTCCTCCTCCTCCAAACACCGCGAGTTGAGTTGATGCCAAAGAGCTCGATTTTGGTCTCATCTGACCACAACACTTTCACCCAGTTCTCCTCTGAATCATTCAGATGTTCATTGGCAAACTTCAGACGGGCCTGTATATGTGCTTTCTTGAGCAGGGGGACCTTGCGGGCACTGCAGGATTTCAGTCCTTCACGGCGTGGTGTGTTACCAATTGTGTTCTTGGTGACTATGGTCCCAGCTGCCTTGAGATCATTGACAAGATCCTCCCGTGTAGTTCTGGGCTGATTCCTCACCATTCTCATGATCATTGCAACTCCACGAGGTGAGATCTTGCATGGAGCACCAGGCCGAGGGAGATTGACAGTTATTTTGTGTTTCTTCCATTTGCGAATAATCACACCAACTGTTGTCACCTTCTCACCAAGCTGCTTGGCGATGGTCTTGTAGCCCATTCCAGCCTTGTGTAGGTCTACAATCTTGTCCCTGACATCCTTGGAGAGCTCTTTGGTCTTGGCCATGGTGGAGAGTTTGGAATCTGATTGATTGATTGCTTCTGTGGACAGGTGTCTTTTATACAGGTAACAAACTGAGATTAGGAGCACTCCCTTTAAGAGTGTGCTCCTAATCTCAGCTCGTTACCTGTATAAAAGACACCTGGGAGACAGAAATCTTTCTGATTGAGAGGGGATCAAATACTTGTTTCCCTCATTAAAATGCAAATCAATTTATAACATTTTTTTACATGTGTTTTTCTGGATATTTTTGTTGTTATTCTGTCTCTCACTGTTCAAATAAACCTACCATTAAAATTATAGACTGATCATTTCTTTGTCAGTGGGCAAACATACAAAATCAGCAGGGGATCAAATACTTTTTTCCCTCACTGTACATCATTGACAGAAAAACTTGAATTGTTGCATCTCCTTGTGTTGTTGTCCTCCGGTGGCTAGCTAGCCAGCTAGCTAAAATTGGCCCTTTCCTAAGTTAGCGATAGATGGAGATAGGGATTTGGACTTGTGGTTTTACTTAATTATCCGTACTGGCCAATAATTATAATGGCGATTCTGATCCAACCATTAATTCATACATTGTTGTGCCCCTGGCCTGAGAGGATGGAAGTTCAATATGTAGCTAGATGTAGAAGGCTAATGTTAAAAAATGTATGCACTCACTAACTGTAAGTTGCTCTGGATAAGAGCGTCTGCTAAATGACTAAAATGTAAAATGTTAACTAGCTAACGTTGCCCATGAATGGAAGTTAGGCTAGCCAGCAAGCATTTTAGCCAGGTAGCCAAGGACAACAAAAAATAAAAGTGTGTACTGTATAACAGAGTGATAGACAGTTTTGTCAACATGAAAGAGAGGATGGCATTGAAGTTTCTCTACAAGCAGAGTGAGTCAACATGTTTTTCTACTTGCACAAACATGCATGCACACAGAAATCAGAACCATGGCCAGCCACATCATATTTAGCTGACATTGATTGGACTAAATTGTTTTTGTTATCTTTTAGTTGTCACTGTATTAGACTAAGCGGAGGTGATTTGATGATGTTGAAATGTTGAAGTTGAAATGGTGCTGGAATAGTGGAGGCAGCTGCTGTTTTCTTTGCGACTTGCAGTAACTATCTGTAGTTCTAAATCAATAGTTGTCACATGATCTGTCACATGATCTCAGTATATCCATCAGACGTGTTGCTGTGCATTTTGTTGCTGTGCGTTTTTGCTGCCTACTTTACTTTATTTTGCTAGCTGACAACTTTATGTTTTTTTTTGTTTTGTTTTGTTTTTAATTACCGTTTATATTTTTAGTTTTTCCATCGCAACTTTTTTCCCTCATTCAACTTTTTCACTCCGGACGCTTTATCTGGACATGGTTCGTCAACATCTTCAACAGCCGAAGCTAAGTAGTAACATTAACATGATGTCTTCTAATTGCAGTCGCTGTACTCATAATATACAGGAGAACGATCGCCTTACGGCGAGAATAGCTGTGCTACAAGCCCAGCTTCAGACGCAATCGTTAGGCAAGGGTAATTTCAGTGTAGGAAAGGAAGAAACAGCGTCTGTGCCACCAGTAAGTACAGATAGTAACGTTAGCATAAATCCCCCCGCACAGTCCCCGCAGCCGGACAACTTTCTCATGGCTTCTGGAGGGAAATACTGTTGGAATGCTCAACCGGTGTCGCTCATTCAGCCGACAAAAACTTTCAACCGGTTTTCCCCATTATGTAGCGAGTCTGAGTCTGAGTCTTCTCTTGTCTCTACTCCTCCCGTTACGGGGTCTGAGACGCCGAAGGCTCCCACCATTAGCTCTGACAAATTGAAAACCCTAGTCATTGGCGACTCCATTACCCGCAGTATTAGACTTAAACGAATCACCCAGCGATCATACACTGTTTACCAGGGGCAGGGCTACCGGCGTTAAGGCTAATCTAAAGATGGTGCTGGCTAAAGCTAAAACTGGCGAGTGTAGAGAGTATAGAGATATTGTTATCCACGTCGGCACCAACGATGTTAGGATGAAACAGTCAGAGGTCACCAAGTGCAACATAGCTTCAGCGTGTAAATCAGCTAGAAAGATGTGTCGGCATCGAGTAATTGTCTCTGGCCCCTCCCAGTTAGGGGGAGTGACGAGCTCTACAGCAGAGTCTCAGCACTCAATCGCTGGTTGAAAACTGTTTTCTGCCCCTCCCAAAAGATAGAATTTGTAGATAATTGGCCCTCTTTCTGGGACTCACCCACAAACAGGACCAAGCCTGACCTGCTGAGGAGTGACGGACTCCATCCTAGCTGGAGGGGTGCTCTCATCTTATCTACCAACATAGATAGGGCTCTAACTCCTCTAGCCCCACAGTGAAATAGGGTGCAGGCCAGGCAGCAGGCTGTTAGCCAACCTGCCAGCTTAGTGGAGTCTGCCAATAGCACAGTCAGTGTAGTCAGCTCAGCCATACCCATTGAGACTGTGTCTGTGCCTCGACCTAGGTTGGGCAAAACTAAACATGGCGGTGTTCGCCTTAGCAATCTTATTAGGATAAAGACCTCCTCCATTCCTGCCATTATTGAAAGAGATCGTGATACCTCACATCTCAAAATAGGGTTACTTAATGTTAGATCCCTCACTTCAAAGGCAGTCATAGTCAATGAACTAATCACTGATCATAATCTTGATGTGATTGGCCTGACTGAAACATGGCTTAAGCCTGATGAATTTACTGTGTTAAATGAGGCCTCACCTCCTGGTTACACTAGTGACCATATTCCCCGTGCATCCCGCAAAGGCGGAGGTGTTGCTAACATTTACGATAGCAAATTTCAATTTACAAAAAAAAAATGGCGTTTTCGTCTTTTGAGCTTCTAGTCATGAAATCTATGCAGCCTACTCAATCACTTTTTATAGCTACTGTTTACAGGCCTCCTGGGCCATATACAGCGTTCCTCTCTGAGTTTCCTGAATTCCTATCAGACCTTGTAGTCATAGCAGATCATATTCTAATTTTTGGTGATTTTAATATTCACATGGAGAAGTCCACAGACCCACTCCAAAAGTCTTTCGGAGCCATCATCGACTCAGTGGGTTTTGTCCAACATGTCTCTGGACCTACTCACTGCCACAGTCATACTCTGGACCTAGTTTTGTCCCATGGAATAAATGTTGTAGATCTTAATGTTTTTCCACAAAATCCTGGACTATCGGACCACCATTTTATTACGTTTGCAATCGCAACAAATAATCTGCTCAGACCCCAACCAAGGAGCATCAAAAGTCGTGCTATAAATTCTCAGACAACACAAAAATTCCTTGATGCCCTTCCAGACTCCTTCTGCCTACCCAAGGACGTCAGAGGACAAAAATCAGTTAACCACTTAACTGAGGAACTCAATTTAACCTTGCGCAATACCCTAGATGCAGTTGCACCCCTAAAACGAAAAACATTTGTCATAAGAAACTAGCTCCCTGGTATACAGAAAATACCCGAGCTTTGAAGCAAGCTTCCAGGAAATTGGAACGGAAATGGCGCCACACCAAACTGGAAGTCTTCCGACTAGCTTGGAAAGACAGTACCGTGCAGTACCGAAGAGCCCTCACTGCTGCTCGATCATCCTACTTTTCCAACTTAATCGAGGAAAATAAGAACAATCCAACATTTCTTTTTGATACTGTTGCAAAGCTAACTAAAAGCAGCATTCCCCAAGAGAGGATGGCTTTCACTTCAGCAGTAATAAATTCATGAACTTCTTTGAGGAAAAGATCATGACCATTAGAAAGCAAATTACGGACTCCTCTTTGAATCTGCGTATTCCTCCAGGGCTTAGCTGTCCTGGATCTGCACAGCTCTGCGAGGGCCTGGGATCGGGAGAGACACTTAAGTGTTTTAGTACTATATCTCTTGACACAATGATGAAAATAATCATGGCCTCTAAACCTTCAAGCTGCATACTGGATCCTATTCCTACTAAACTGCTGAAGGAGCTGCTTCCTGTGCTTGGCCCTCCTATGTTGAACATAATAAACAGCTCTCTATCCACCGGATGTGTACCAAACTCACTAAAAGTGGCAGTGATAAAGCCTCTCTTGAAAAAGCCAAACCTTGACCCGGAAAATATAAAAAACTATCGGCCTATATCGAATCTTCCATTCCTCTCAAAAATTTTAGAAAAAGCTGTTGCGCAGCAACTTCACTGCCTTTCTGAAGACAAACAATGTATACGAAATGCTTCAGTCTGGTTTTAGACCCCATCATAGCACTGAGACTGCACTTGTGAAGGTGGTAAATGACCTTTTAATGGCGTCAGACCGAGGCTCTGCATCTGTCCTCGTGCTACTAGACCTTAGTGCTGCCTTTGACACCATCGATCACCACATTCTTTTGGAGAGACTGGAAACCCAAATTGGTCTACACGGACAAGTTCTGGCCTGGTTTAGATCTTACCTGTCGGAAAGATATCAGTTTGTCTCTGTGAATGGTCTGTCCTCCGACAAATCAACTGTACATTTCGGTGTTCCTCAAGGTTCCGTTTTAGGACCACTATTGTTTTCACTATATATTTTACCTCTTGGAGATGTTATTCGAAAACATAATGTTAACTTTCACTGCTATGCGGATGACACACAGCTGTACATTTCAATGAAACATGGTGAAGCCCCAAAAATTGCCCTCGCTAGAAGCCTGTGTTTCAGACATAAGGAAGTGGATGGCTGAAAACTTTCTACTTTTAAACTCGGACAAAACAGAGATGCTTGTTCTAGGTCCCAAGAAACAAAGAGATCTTCTGTTAAATCTGACAATTCATCTTGATGGTTGTAAAGTCGTCTCAAATAAAACTGTGAAGGACCTCGGCGTTACTCTTGACCCTGATCTCTCTTTTGACGAACATATCAAGACTGTTTCAAGGACAGCTTTTTTCCATCTACGTAACATTGCAAAAATCAGAAATTTTCTGTCCAAAAATGATGCAGAAAAATTAATCCATGCATTTGTTACTTCTAGGTTAGACTACTGCAATGCTCTACTTTCCGGCTACCGGATAAAGCACTAAATAAACTTCAGTTAGTGCTAAATACGGCTGCTAGAATCCTGACTAGAACCAAGAAATTTGATCATATTACTCCAGTGCTAGCTTCCCTACACTGGCTTCCTGTTAAGGCAAGGGCTGATTTCAAGGTTTTACTGTTAACCTATAAAGCGTTACATGGGCTTGCTCCTACCTATCTTTCCGAGTTGGTCCTGCCGTACATACCAATACGTACGCTACGGTCACAAGACGCAGGCCTCCTAATTGTCCCTAGAATTTCTAAGCAAACAGCGGGAGGCAGGGCTTTCTCCTATAGATCTCCATTTTTATGGAACAGTTTGCCTACCCATGTGAGAGACGCAGACTCGGTCTCAACCTTTAAGTCTTTACTGAAGACTTATCTCTTCAGTAGGTCATATGATTGAGTGTAGTCTGGCCCAGGAGTGTGAAGGTGAACGGAAAGGCTCTGGAGCAACGAACAGCCCTTGCTGTCTCTGCCAGGCCGGTTCCCCTCTCTCCACTGGGGTTCTCTGCCTCTAACCCTGTTACAGGGGCTGAGTCACTGGCTTGCTGGTGCTCTTTCATGCCGTCCCTAGGGGGGTGCGTCACTTGAGTGGGTTGAGTTACTGACGTGATCTTCCTGTCTGGGTTGGCGCCCCCCTTGGTTTGTGCTGTGGTGGAGACCTCTGTGGGCTATACTCGGCCTTGTCTCAGGATTGTAAGTTGGTGGTTGAGGATATCCCTCTAGTGGTGCGGGGGCTGTGCTTTGGCAGAGTGGGTGGGGTTATATCCTTCCTGTTTGGCCCTGTCCGGGGTTTCTTCGGATGGGGCCACAGTGTCTCCGGACCGCTCCTGTCTCAGCCTCCAGTATTTATGCTGCAGTAGTTTGTGTCGGGGGCTGGGGTTAGTTGGTTATACCTGGAGTACTTCTCCTGTCTTATCCAGTGTCCTGTGTGAATTTAAGTATGCTCTCTCTAATTCTCTCGTTCTCTCTTTCTCTCTGAGAACCTGAGCCCTAGGACCATACGTCAGGACTACCGGGCATGCTGACACCTTGCTGTCCCCAGTCCGCCTGGCCTTGCTGCTATTCCAGTTTCAACTGTTCTGCCTGCTGTTTCTGAAACCCCTACCTGTCCCAGACCTGCTGTTTTCAACTCTTAATGATCGGCTATGAAAAGCCAACTGAGAGACCTGAGCCCTAGGACCATACGTCGGGACTACCGGCCGTGGTGACTCCTTGCTGTCCCCAGTCCGCCTGGCCTTGCTGCTATTCCAGTTTCAACTGTTCTGCCTGCGGTTATGGAACCTCTACCTGTCCCAGACCTGCTGTTTTCAACTCTTAATGATCGGCTATGAAAAGCCAACTGAGATTTATTCCTGATTATTATTTGACCATGCCTGTCACTTATGAACATTTTTGAACATCTTGGCATGGTTCTGTTATAATCTCCACCCGGCACAGCCAGAAGAGGACTGGCCACCCCTCATAGCCTGGTTCCTCTCTAGGTTTCTTCCTAGGTTTTGGCCTTTCTAGGGAGTTTTTCCTAGCCACCGTGCTTCTACACCTGCATTACTAGCTGTTTGGGATTTTAGGCTGGGTTTCTGTACAGCACTTCGAGATATTAGCTGATGTACGAAGGGCTATATAAAATAAAATTGATTGATTGAGTTGTTTAGTGGTCGGAAAATGTCAGAAACCTTAACTTGCTTGACCATGCTGTAGGTCATGTAACTGTCTGTTACTGTACATGCAATATGCTTTGTGGACTTCACTGGACAGAGGTTGTTATCCGGTTTTGTGATAAAACAAGGGTGTGGTTGAATTTATTCTGCCACTGTATCTTCTTATTGCCTAGGATTTGGCTTCCCAAGTGATTTTACCAGCTCACCCCTACTGGTCTAAACTGGATTTTCCAACAGGGATATCCAGCAACTTCGCACAGCCATTGAAGAGGAGTGGGACAACAGCCTGATCAACTCTATGAAAAGATGTGGTACGTTGCATGAGGCAAATGGTGGTCACACCAGATACTGTGATTCGGTTAATAAAAAAGTGGTCAGATGACGCAGATGCTAAGCTACAGGACTGTTTTGCTAGCACAGACTGGAACATGTTCCGGGATTCTTCAGACAGCATTGAGGAGTACACCACATCAGTCACTGGCTTCATCAATAAGTGCATCGATGATGTCGTCCCCACAGTGACCGTACGTACATACCCCAACCAGAAGCCATGGATTACAGGAAACATCCGCACTGAGCTAAAGGGTAGAGCTGCCGCTTTCAAGGAACGGGACTCTAACCCGGACGCTTATAAAAAAATCCCGCTATGACCTCCGACGAACCATCAAACAGGCAAAGAGTCAATACAGGTCTAAGATTGAATCATACTACACTGGCTCTGACGCTCGTCGGATGTGGCAGGGCTTGAAAACTATTACAGACTACAAAGGGAAGCACAGCCGCGAGCTGCCCAGTGACACAAGCCTACCAGACGAGCTAAACCACTTCTATGCTCGCTTCGAGGCAAGCAACACTGGAGCATGCATGAGAGCACCAGCTGTTCCGGATGACTATGTGATCACGCTCTCCGTAGCCGATGTGAGTAAGACTTTTAAGCAGGTCAACATTCACAAGGCCGCAGGGCCAGACGGATTACCAGGACGTGTACTCCGAGCATGTGCTGACCAACTGGCAAGTGTCTTCACTGACATTTTCAACATGTCCCTGACTGAGTCTGTAATACCAACATGTTTCAAGCAGACCACCATAGTCCCCGTGCCCAAGAACTCTAAGATAACCTGCCTAAATGACTACCGACCCGTAGCACTGACGTCTGTAGCCATGAAGTGCTTTGAAAGACTGGTCATGGCTCACATCAACAGCATAATCCCAGAAACCCTAGACCCACTCCAATTTGCATACAGCCCCAACAGATCCACAGATGATGCAATCTCTATCGCACTCCACACTGCCCTTTCCCACCTGGACAAGAGGAACACCTACGTGAGAATGCTATTCATTGACTACAGCTCAGCATTCAACACCATAGTGCCCTCTAAGCTCATCACTAAGCTAAGGATCCTGGGACTAAACACCTCCCTCTGCAACTGGATCCTGGACTTCCTGACGGGCCGCCCCCAGGTGGTAAGGGTAGGTAACAACACATCTGCCACACTGATCCTCAACACGGGGGCCCCTCAGGGGTGCGTGCTCAGTCCCCTCCTGTACTCTCTGTTCACCCATGACTGCATGGCCAGGCACGACTCCAACACCATCATTAAGTTTGCCGACGACACAACAGTGGTAGGCCTGATCACCGACAACGATGAGACAGCCTATAGGGAGGAGGTCAGAGATCTGGCCGTGTGGTGCCAGGACAACAACCTCTCCCTCAACGTGACCAAGACAAAGGAGATGATTGTGGACTACAGGGAAAAAAAGAGGACTGAGCACGCCCCCATTCTCATCGACGGGGCTGTAGTGGAACAGGTTGAGAGCTTCAAGTTCCTTGGTGTCCACATCACCAACGAACTATCATGGTCCAAACACACCAAGACAGTCGTGAAGAGGGCACGACAAAGCCTATTCCCCCTCAGGAGACTGAAAAGATTTGGCATGGGTCCTCAGATCCTCAAATTCTACAGCTGCACCATCGAGAGCATCCTGACTGGTTGCATCACCGCCTGGTATGGCAACTGCTTGGCCTCCGACCGCAAGGCACTACAGAGGGTAGTGCGTACGGCCCAGTACATCACTGGGGCAAAGCTTCCTGCCATCCAGGACCTCTATACCAGGCGGTGTCAGAGGAAGGCCCTCAAAATTGTCAAAGACTCCAGCCACCCTAGTCATAGACTGTTCTCTCTGCTACCGCACGGCAAGCGGTACCGGAGTGCCAAGTCTAGGTCCAAAAGACTTCTCAACAGCTACTACCCCCAAGCCATAAGACTCCTGAACAGCTAATCATGGCTACCCGGACTATTTGCACTGCCCCCCACCCCATCCTTTTACGCTGCTGCTACTCTGTTAAGTATTTATGCATAGTCACTTTAACTCTACCCACATGTACATATTACCTCAACTACCTCAACTCAGTCGTGCCCCCGCACATTGACTCTGCAACGGTACCCCCCTGTATATATAGCCTCCCTACTGTCACTTTATTTTACTTCTGCTCTTTTTTTCTCAACACTTTTTTTGTTATTGTTTTTATTCTTACTTTTTTTGTTTAAAATAAATGCACTGTTGGTTAAGGGCTGTAAGTAAGCATTTCACTGTAATGTCTGCACCTGTTGTATTCGGCGCATGTGACCAATAAAATTTGATTTGATTTGATACTGACTGGTTTTCTGATCCAAACCCCTACCTTAAAAAAAAATACAAAAAAGGCGTATGTGTCCAAAAGATGCATATCTGTAATCCCAGTCACGTGAAAGCCATAGATTAGGGCCTAATGAATTTATTTCAATTGACTGATTTACTAATATGAACTGTAGCTCAGTGAAATCTTTGAAATTGTTGCATGTTGCGTTTATATTTTTGTTCGGTGTACATTGAACACAGCAGCTTTTCGGCATGTTAAGTTATTAATGTATAACAAAAAAATCAACTATGAAGTTGGCTCTTTTACAATGGGGGTCAATTTAAAATAATGTTTTGTTTTCCCCAATTTGCAGACGTGGTCGAGGGGAATTCCTCGTGAATATCGACTCGGAGTATGTGTGTAATAATTTAAACAACTCAAAAGTAGAAAAGTTGTAGTGACCTACGTTGATGTTGATTAACAGCAGATTGAATAAATTCCCAACATACTGCATCTGAACAGCAGATGGCGCCAAATAGCATTACTTTTATGAATCTACAAAATCTCATTCAATAATGGCCCAGTATCTTTGAACACACCAATCAAAAGGGTGTACACATTGTGGGTTTGACAGATTCAGACATGGCTTGGATGAGCTGAAAATACCTTTCTGTAAATAACGGACAGGATAGACACCAGAGGATGGAATGTGTGTTTCTTTATTTCGCCCAAATCACTCAGAACAAAACAATTCACCTGGCCATGAGCCATCCTTCCTTCCATGTACTGTGATACACCTGGAAGTGTCTATCCAAGAGACTCCAGAAAGCAGGACCCAGATATTCCACACCTCTTTAACAGCACAGGTCAGCTAATCCCTGAGACAACAATTATGTCAGCTGGCCAGAGCAACACACACATTCACTCACACGCAAGTATGTTCTGCAAGCATGCACACTCACGCAGATACATATGCACACACAACATGGGTGTGTACAAGCAGTTGCAAATAACACGCGCACACACACACTTGCAGGTCAGTCACTCAGAGAGGGGTGGACTCGTCTTGGAGTGGCATGGTGTTAGGTCTGGAAATAAATGCAGCCTTGAGAAGAGGGCAGTGGAGAAACCCTGTCAAGCCTACAGGATTCATGCTGCATCTCAGTAGTACACAGTGGCATCCTTCCTCTCCTCCATCTGCACTCATCTCAACTCATAAGATTGGGGATAGATGCAGTTCTTTAAAGGAAACAAGGAGAGAAAGCCACTTTAGACTGTTAGGATGCACCCAGTCTCCCTTCAGAACAGGGCCTGTGTTCAACAAGAGTTTCATAGTAGGAGTGCTGATCTAGTATCAGGTTAACCCCGGTCCATGTAAACTGAATCAATAGCCTTATGAGCTAAAAGACAACTGATCCTAGATTAGCACTCCTACTCCCGAGACGCTTTATGAATATGGGCCCAGGTGAAGAGATCATATGGGCCGTTCTGCAGAGAAAATTTATCTAAATGACACAAACTGATATATCAAACGTAATATTATTTTGCAGATGCTTTTAACCAAATCGCCTTGTATATGGCCCATGCAAGAATCATTCAAACACAATTTAAGCGCATAATGTGTGTATGGCTCAATGATAGGATGCAGGCAGTATACGGAGAGTGAGGAGGTTATGAGAATAATATATGCTCATGTCAAGGGTCAAAAAGTTTATCTTTCACATTACAGACATAACAGAGAAAGACTCCCTGTTGTTGTCAGCAATCATTACATAAGAATCAGAATGAAGACAACATTACAGTGCATTATGTGTACAGGCCAGACTGAGGAAGAATCATCACGCAACACTGAGCTAACACATTTCATTCCCTTTTCTACTGCTTAGCTAGACACACAAGATAAGGCCCGTATGTCTGCAGCTTTAAATCAGGTTAACATGAAACCAGAAAACAGTCACAGATATCAAACTAAAGCTTTCCCTTGAGAAAAAACTATTGAACGTTCCCTTGAGAAAAAAATGGAATGTTTGTTTTGTGCGTGGATATCCTGGGAGAGAATGGAATGGAGCGAGATGGAATAGCTATGACACCAGATATGTATATATGTAATGCTCTACAGGTAGTGAATATGTGACGTGTGTGTGATCAGTGTCTGGACCTTAACACACCTGACACACACATCAGAGGAAAACACACACCTGGGGGGCGCATTCAGCAGGACGGAACGTTTTGGAAATTCAGATAGAAATATGTGATGTAGAACAAATATGCCTCTAACATGTTAAGTATAGAATCACGTCGGCTCTATTCGTGGTATTTCTATCTGTAACTCTCAACAACATTTGGCTACGGAACGTGGCCCTGGTTGAAGAAATATATCCCATATGATATGAGTGAGATTATGAGATGAGCTCTATCTTCTGACGGAATGAGAGAGAGTATGAGTGTGTGTGGATGTGGATGTGTCAGGTCACACTGCTCAGAGAGAGGAGGAGCAGGCTCAGCCCTGCCAGACACACTGTACCCAGCGTTTGCATTGCACCAGCAACACAATAAAACAACAACAACAACATGAAACAATAATCAACACACCTAAAACCAGAATGATAAAAGACTTCACATGTTAGGGGATCTCTTTGCTAGAGTTAGCCGTTGATCGCTAACGTCGGCTCAGATCTGCAGCACCAGTCCTGCGGCAGAGATGTTGTCCCCTCCCCCCGCAGTCTGGTAAACATCGGTGCACACCAGGTTGGGCGCCACACAGATCTCATAGTCGTCCTCGTCCCAGCAGCTTACGGGCCTGGTCTCCTCTAGAGGGATCCGCTGGCTGCCCTCCTGCCGGCTCACAGAGAATGACTCGTCCATGATGAGGCGCGCCTTGCTGGGGTCGATGTCCGGCGAGCCACACACGTGGCGGTTGGCTGTAAGCGAGGCCTTGGCCACGGCCGACATGGTGTTCTTCCACTGGGAGCCGCGCGTCACGATCATGGCCTGGAACGCCAGGGTGTGCACGTGGAGCCGGGACAGCGGCCGGCCTTTAGCGGCAGCTGCATTAGCGTCCACGCCGCTATCCTCATTAGCGTTGCGGTAGCGCTGGTTGACCAGGCGGTAGAGCTCCCTCATCTGGTCCAGGACGGTAGCAACGCGGGGGTTGGGGTCAGACAGTACGGTGACGTTAGAGCCCCTCAACAGGCTGAGCAGGTTGGGCAGCTCCTGCTCGTTCATCCCCAGGGAGTCGGCATTGGGCAGGACCAGAAGGAGCAGGTCCCCCATTAGACCCTCGTCCACAAAGCTGGCCATCTCAAAATGGACGCCCGTCCGAGGGGAGGAGGAGGAGAGGAGATTGCCCAGCCGAGAGAGCAGAGTTTTCCGCTCACCTGAAGAGAGAGAGAGAGAGAGAGAGAGAGAGACAGAGAGAGACAGAGAGAGAGAGAGACAGAGAGAGAGAGAGAGAGAGAGAGAGAGAGAGAGAGAGAGAGAGAGAGAGAGAGAGTAATTTATCCAAAGTAGTTCAACCAGTCTGACAGAAACAAAGGCCTGTTAACACAGCATTGGATCCACCCCAACACACAAACACTCCCGGTATGTGCTTTCCCACGCCAACTGAGGGCCAGTGGCCTGTGTGTCTGAGGCTACAGAGCTACTATATAGAGGCAGGCATGGTTAATCCCCTTTAATACCAACAGTCTCCACATCACTGGAAACCAACCCTCCCCTCTCCCTCATAGCAACACAAACCACTAAAATACGAACAGTATGTTACTCAATGGGAACCAGCTCTGCTCTGAAAACACCTCCGGGCCAGTATCCACAAAGCCTCTCAGAGTAGGAGTGCTGATCTAGGATCAGGTCCACACCTGTCCATGTGATCTTATTCATTATGATCTAAAAGATAAAGCTGATCCTAGAATAGCACTCCTACTCAAGGCTATTGGAGACTGAGCTCAGTGGCGGACAAGGTCTGCGAAGTATCCTCTCACCCTGTCGGAAGGGGAAGCTGTCCATCATTTGGAGCCCGCCCATCACCAGCAGGTCTGGGTGGAACTCCTGCAGCTTATCCTCAAAGTCCTGCAGCGACGCCAGGTATGGGTTATGGTCATCACTGTGGACAATGTACCTGGACACACACACACACACACACACACACAAACACAGGTCAGTGACACAGGGCAATGGTCATAATGGACTATATTACAGGTACTTCAGGCCTCACATTTTCGGGCATCAACACCCTTGTGTGGCCATAATGTCCCCTAAAAAAAATCTATGCCTTGAGGCTAAAGTGGCCGTTGTGCCCTTGGACTGAATATAATAATGAATGCCCTTCTCCCGGCTGCCAATCGCTGTGCTCCGAAGCACCTCTCACTCACATGGCTCTCTCAGATATCTCAATTCGTATTAGCCAATGCCCGTCACGTGATCGGATCCTTCTCACAGGCATTGCAGCTCCGAAGTAGGCTACAAGTGAAGACAGACACATCGGGGATGCAACGGCACGCGCATTTCTTATCCAATTCCGAGGCGCATATTGTAGATGTTAGAAGAACTGTCCACGTTTACTTTTCCTCAGCCAACAAGATGAGTAATGAACAGCAAAAGCACTAGCCTATGTCAATCTACTATCCCCCATAGTACAAAAGTTGACATATTCTATTGGTCAGCTTGTCGTTCTGTGCGAGAAATAAATATTCCAAACATACTCTGGGAATGTTGTGGGATGCGATAGATCCCAAATTAATACAACCACTGTACATCAAAAAAAGCAATGAGGCTGATGCAACAGATAAGAATGTTTAGCTTAAAATGTTGATAAACTATTAGGCTATTTCTTCACATCATAAACGCAGCAATGCGCACACTGCAGTAGGCTATAAGCGCAAACGTTCCAAAATGCAATTAGCCGGAAAACACCATTCTCAAAAGTGCACCGCAAATGCGCACAGTTTCATTTGACAGAGATGAAAATATCCTTCAGAAATGTAGAGAGGGAAGCTCTATAGACGCAACAACAAACATGGGTTGTTAATATGACTAGGACTGTGTCTTTGGCTGCTGGACAACGAAAGAAAGTTGAGAACAAGAGAAATACTGGTTTCAATGGCATATGAGGAAGTGTTTATAAAATAACCCGCTTAACATTCCAATGGTCGGAACAAGGTAAGACATGCCTCAAACTGACAAAAAACGTCCAGGTTTTAAACAATTAAGTTTATGGTTCAATAGTTTTAAAATGTTGACTGCCTCCGCTCAGATTGCAAGATGGGTGATGTTGCAGTGCACAACAGGCACTGGCCTTTCTCTCCTATCTAAACAAACAGTGCCTCAAGTATGTAGACAGAATCAAGCCTTTATTTATTTTATTTTATTTATTTAACTAGGCAAGTCAGTTAAGAACAAATTCTTATTTACAATGACGGCCTACACGGTCAAACCCGGACAACGCTGGGCCAATTGTGCGCCGCCCTATGGGACTCCCAATCACGGCCGGTTGTGATACAGCCTGGAATCGAACCAGGGGGTCTGTAGTGACGCCTCAAGTACTGAGATGCAGTGCCTTAGACCGCTGCGCCACTCGGGAGCCATTTAGATACACTATACATACAAAAGTACAGTGGGGGGAAAAAGTATTTAGTCAGCCACCAGTTGTGCAAGTTCTCCCACTTAAAAAGATGAGAGAGGCCTGTAATTTTCATCATAGGTACACGTCAACTATGACAGACAAAATGAGATTTTTTTTCTACAGAAAATCACATTGTAGGATTTTTTATGAATTTATTTGCAAATTATGGTGGAAAATAAGTATTTGGTCAATAACAAAAGTTTCTCAATACTTTGTTATATACCCTTTGTTTGCAATGACACAGGTCAAACGTTTTCTGTAAGTTTTCACAAGGTTTTCACACACTGTTGCTGGTATTTTGGCCCATTCCTCCATGCAGATCTCCTCTAGAGCAGTGATGTTTTGGGGCTGTCGCTGGGCAACACGGACTTTCAACTCCCTCCAAATATTTTCTATGGGGTTGAGATCTGGAGACTGGCTAGGCCACTCCAGGACCTTGAAATGCTTCTTACAAAGCCACTCCTTCGTTGCCAGGCGGTGTGTTTGGGATCATTGTCATGCTGAAAGACCCAGCCACGTTTCATCTTCAATGCCCTTGCTGATGGAAGGAGGTTTTCACTCAAAATCTCACGATACATGGCCCCATTCATTCTTTCCTTTACACGGATCAGTCGTCCTGGTCCCTTTGCAGAAAAACAGCCCCAAAGCATGATGTTTCCAGTAGGTATGGTGTTCTTTGGATGCAACTCAGCATTCTTTGTCCTCCAAACACGACGAGTTGAGTTTTTACCCAAAAATTATATTTGACCATATAACATTCTCCCAATCCTCTTCTGGATCATCCAAATGCACTCTAGCAAACTTCAGACGGGCCTGGACATGTACTGGCTTAAGCAGGGGGACACGTCTGGCACTGCAGGATTTGAGTCCCTGGCGGCGTAGTGTGTTACTGATGGTAGGCGTTGTTACTTTGGTCCCAGCTCTCTGCAGGTCATTCACTAGGTCCCCCGTGTGGTTCTGGGATTTTTGCTCACCGTTCTTGTGATCATTTTGACCCCACGGGGTGAGATCTTGTGTGGAGCCCCAGATCGAGGGAGATTATCAGTGGTCTTGTATGTCTTCCATTTCCTAATAATTGCTCCCACAGTTGATTTCTTCAAACCAAGCTGCTTACCTATTGCAGATTCAGTCTTCCCAGCCTGGTGCAGGTCTACAATTTTATTTCTGGTGTCCTTTGACAGCTCTTTGGTCTTGGCCATAGTGTAGTTTGAAGTGTGACTGTTTGAGGTTGTGGACAGGTGTATTTTATACTGATAACAAGTTCAAACAGGTGCCATTAATACAGGTAACGAGTGGAGGACAGAGGAGCCTCTTAAAGAAGAAGTTAAAGGTCTGTGAGAGCCAGAAATCTTGCTTGTTTGTAGGTGACCAAATACTTATTTTCCACCATAATTTGCAAATAAATTCATAAAAAATCCTACAATGTGATTTTCTGTAGAAAAAAAAATCTCATTTTGTCTGTCATAGTTGATGTGTACCTATGATGAAAATTACAGGCCTCTCTCATCTTTTTAAGTGGGAGAACTTGCACAATAGGTGGCTGACTAAATACTTTTTTCCCCCCACTGTATGTGGACACCCCTTCAAATTAGTAGATTTGGCTATTCCAGCCACACCCGTTGATGACAGGTGTAAAATAATCGTGCACACAGCCATGCAAACTCCATAGACCAACATTGGCAGTAGAGGGGCCTTACTGAAGAGCTCAGTGACTTTCAACGTGGCACCGTCATAGGAGGCCACCTTTCCAACAAGTCAGTTTGTCAAATTTCTGCCCTTCTAAGAGCTGCCTCGGTCAACTGTAAGTGCTGTTATTGTGAAGTGGAAACGTCTAGGAGCAACAACGGCTCAGCCACGAAGTGGTAGGACACACAAGCTCACAGAACGGGACCGAAGAGTGCTGAAGCGCGTAGTGTGTAAAAATCATGCGTCTTCGGTTGCAACACTCACTACCGAGCTCCAAACTGCCTCTGGAAGCAACTTCAGCACAAGAACTGTTCGTTGGGAGCTTCATGAAATGGGTTTCCATGGCTGAGCAGCCGCACACAAGCCTAAGATCACCATGTGCAATGCCAAGAGTCGGCTGGTGTGGTGTAAAGCTCGCCGCCATTGGACTTTGGAGCAGTGGAAGCGCGTTCTCTGGAGTGATGAATCACGCTTCACTATCTGGTAGTCCGACGGACGAATCTGGGTATGGCGGATGCCAGGAGAACATTACCTGCCCCAATGCATAGTGCCAAATGTAAAGTTTAGTGGAGGAGGAATAATGGTCTGGGGCTGTTTTTCATGGTTGGGGCTAGGCCCCTTAGTTCCAGTGAAGGGAAATCTAAACGCTACAGCATACAATGACATTCTAGACGACTCTGCTTCCAACTTTGTTTGGGGAAGGCCCTTTCCTTTTTCAGCATGACAATGCACCCGTGCACAAAGCGAGGTCCATACAGAAATGGTTTGTCAAGATCGGTGTGGAACAACTTGACTGGCCTGCACAGAGCCCTGACCTCAACCCCATCGAACACCTTTGGGATGAATTGGAACGCCGACTGCAAGCCAGGCCTAATCGCCCAACATCAGTGCCCGACCTCACTAATGCTCTTGTGGCTGAATGGAGGCAAGTCCCCACAGCAATGTTCCAACATCCCAGAAGCGTGGAGGCTGTTATAGCAGCAAAGGGGGGACCAACTCCATAATTAATGCCCATTATTTTGGAATTAGATGTTTGACGAGCAGGTGTCCACATACTTTTGGTCATGTAGTGTATTAATAATGATCCTACATCATATTTGTCAAACATGACTGGCGTTTAGCCTATTAAAATTCTCATTAAACTTTGGTTACATTTTTAGGCGCCTCATGTCAGCAGACTGTAGCCAATACACATAGGCTATCACCTACACTTTGACATGTAGGATAATTATTTATGTACTTTGACATACTCTTGTCGGTTTTCTAATCAATTTAAATGGCTATTTTGGTTAATGGCCTTGATGTCCTAGCAGATGGCCTTGGTGCCCTGGCAGATTGGGCACCTCTTGAAGGCCAAATGGCCTTGCCCCTAAAATCATGAAATTCCAGGTCTGAGGTAGGTACTAGGCTTGTCACGACACCAACATTTTACAAACGATACCAGGCCAAGTATTACGATACCGAGTAGTATAATAATAATCTGTGGCCTAGCATCCTGTTCGCCTCGTCTCGCGAACGCTTGTTCATGTTTTCTAAACGTTCTCCAAAGACCTGTCACTGAAATTCACACTTCTACTCAATACAATACATTGAATTTAACGTCACACTGTTCAGTAGAATACTGCATAGAATGGCTGATTTGCTCAGATTTGCAAAGGCCTACCTGCAATTTGGTTGGAGGAATGGGAGGAAGGAATATACATCAGTGGAGGCTGCTGAGGGGAGGACTGCACATAATAATAGCTGGAACGGCGCAAATGGAATGGCATCAAACACATAGAAACCATGCGTTTGATACCATTCCACTGATTCTGCAACAGCTATTACCACGAGCCCGTCCTCCCCAACTAAGGTGCCACCAACCTCATGTGATATACCTGCATAATGATCTCCATATCATTGTCAATAAGGGAAAAACACTGCATGAAACCTTATTTACTCTTCAGTTAACAGACACACACACTGTCTCCCTCACTCTCATAAACACACACCACTCTCTCCCACAAAAACAAACACTGCTCACAACTTTGAAAACGTTAGACACCAAACAGTATTTAAGGAGCACCAGAAAGAAATGTATGTTTGATATAGTTTAGTCTTCCATTAGGCCTACATGAATCCTACCTTTGAAGCACATCATGAGAAGCATACCCTTTTCCTTTCTTCCTGGGCCAATCAGATGAGCCTAAACCTACTGTGAAGTTACCAGGATGTTAGCTAGCTAGGTAACATGACTAAACAACGTTGTTCGTTATCAAACCAATAATTAGCGATTCGTTTTAAACATGGTTTGTGAAATTATATAAAATCCCGATAGAAAAAAGAAACGGCACCTACGTTAATATGAGTCTGTTTAGGCTAGAGACAAGTCGTTTTCTTTGCTGTAAAGCGGCAAGCATGCCTGTCACGAAGCAGTGCTCCATTTTATCTCTCTAACACTCTGAGGCTGCATGACACTGAACTTGCAAAGTCTACTCAGACTGGTATGTGCTCTTGGCATGCCCGGCGCCACCAGGGTGGAAAAAGGGGCAATGCCCCCTTAGCTGGAATATTGTGCCACCTCAGTTTTGTATCCCTATTCTGCCCCACAATCTGCCCCCTCCGTCATGCCCAACCAATTTGTTGTGTATGCTTCATTCATGCAACTCCCTTGCATGCATCATACGTACGTCACACACATTTTACCGGTTGAAAAAAACGTTCAAAGTTACGTACTACGAAAGAAAAAAAGATTACTGCGCAGCTGGATGGAATTTAGCTAATGTTAAAAGTTAGGTAGGTAGCTGATAGTATGATGGATATTAGAAAGTGTCTTCGCCAGGGCACAACGGCAGCATTGGATCAAAGCGGCGGGGAGGGGGAGAAGCCTGCCCCAGAGGCCAAAGGCAAGGCCGCTGAGCCGACGCTAATAACCGAGGCCAAGGCCGCCGAGCCCAGCAGCAAAGGCACCTGCGTAACCGTCTTGCAGCCTGGTTACATAGGAGGTAACCAACCCGAGGAGGGGCCTGCAGCCGCCAAGACCGAACCTAGCACCAGTACCGCCAGTATATTACAAGCACCGACGCCTCCGTTAGTGCCTGACGACCTCGGTGATGAGGAGCCAGCGCAGGTTTGCTGGGGAAATACCCAACCTGCCTGTACTGTGGGAGAAAACTAGCATTTTGTAGCACGTGGTTCAAAGGCAGAGAGTGACTGGAATATTCCTGCAAGGCAGATGCAGTTTGATGAGTTATGGGAGAAATACAAGCACACTTGGACACCCCCGCTCCAAGCAAACGGCAAAGAGTAGTGAGTAGTAATCTGAAAGAATATGTGGTCAAAACAACAATTGGCCAGCAAGAAGAGGATAATGAGAGGGAGTGCAACATACTGTTTCTCAGCACTCTGGATGCTGTACTGGGAGAAATGTCAGCAAGATTTAACAAACGAAACAGCCAACTTGTTGAGGCCCTGTGTGCCTTGCACCCAGAGAATGAAACCTTTAAGGATGTGGAAAAAGTGAAACCACTGCTGGACTTAATCTCAGGAGATTTTGTGGAAACTGAGTTTACTGTCGCACCTCAGTTTCTACAGACTGAAATCGCCCAATCTGGAGAAGAACAATGGACAACGCAGAGCATTTTGGATAGATACTCTGGGCCTCTAACAGCAATGTCTACTGTGATGGCATTGAAGCTGGGATTAACATTTGGAGCATCCACGGCAACTTGCGAGAACTCTTTTTCAACATTGAAAAACGTATTCAGTGAGCACAGACGGAGCATGTTGCACAGGAGGAAAGCACAGCTGATTCAACTGGCATTTGAGAGGAGATCTTACAAGCAAATTCCGTGGGGAGTGGAACAAGAGACTGCTGAGGTGGTTCAACACAGCAAAGGCGGCTGCAACTCTTTTGAATCTGGGTAAGAACAGGCAGCCTGGCTGGGCTTGTACTATTTTGTTATTTGCTAGCTTTTGGAAATGCGTGGCAAATGTCAGAAATAGGCCTAGACGTGATTTTCTTTATTGGCGTTGCTGCCAAGTCTACTGCTTGATTTCTGTGATGTGATTGGATTGGAAATGTTTGGTTTACAATATAATCGGATTGTTTTTAATGTTGTTTTATAATGTAGAAGAGGTGCTTTGCATTACATTGATGAGGGTGGGCAGACCTTGACCAATGGTTGAGTAACAATGTAGCTATAGTGTTGCTATAAACAACTCGTTGCTATGGAATACAAATTTCTCTGTTATCATACGCAGCGTAGTACGGCACTCTTGTGAGAAGACAGCTTGGTAGCTGCGTCCATTGTACCAATAAGTCTTGGTAGTGCATTGTACATTAATGTTTGCTTTCCGCGATTGGAAATGCATCGTATTGGCATGAGGAAGTGTTATTACGTTAATTAGCAACTGTGCATTGGATCGATGGGTATTGTGCATGTAGCTGTGTAGCGTTGTCATAACTTGCAATTTCTCAAGCCGGTTATGAATTGTCCATGTTTGTAAAGCGATGCAGTAGCCTGTATTCTTGCGGCAAGACAGCCGTGCGTGGCTGCAAATACATTGTGTGTAATTGTACTATCGATTATTATCCATCCTGTGTTATCAGCAAGCGGAAATAGTAGTGCCCCCTTAGTCATTTCTGATGCCCCTTTGCCGATTTAATCCTGCCACCGGGCCTGGCTCTTGGTTATAACAGCGATGAAATTATACAATGTATCAACATTGCTCGCTTTGCGCGCTGCTCCAGTGTAACAAATGTACAAATCTAACAACAGAAGACTCATCAGGGTCTCGGTCTGCATCCCTGCTCGCTATCACAGGTACATTTTGTAATTTTTTTTTACTGACGGAGGAATAGACGCGCATGAAGAGCGGACGGAGAGAAGCAGGTGAGTGAGGGCTGGTAGGGGATGTGGCTGGCTGATTACAGCTGCCATGTGATGTGCACATGAAAGTGAAGTGGATATTATTGGACCTGCGCATACAAGAGCCTAGTGGCTGATACTTAAATTCAACTGACTTTATAAACATTTTATAACAGGCGCCAGCAGGTTCTTTAGATTAGTAGGGCAGAAAAAGTTGGCAGTATCATATGAAATGGTACTACCCTTACGGGAAAAAAAATGAAATGCAGTCAGAATACAGTATAACTGCAGCACACTGTAGTTAGTGTGCAGTATAACTGCAGTATGCTGCAAATACAGCGTCCAAAACAACAGTTTTTCTTACAGCAGTAATGTTGCAGTGTAACTGCAGGTCAACTGCATTACACTGCAGTTATTCTGCAATTACTGTGTCCAACATACCACAGTCAACTGCAGTTACTGCACTTTCAGAACTGCAATCTTTTTTTGTAAGGGTATGTATTCTAAAATGTTGGTATCATAAGTATCATGACGTTTTGGTACCGTGATATTACCCTGGTGCCAGTATACCATGCATCACTAGTAGGTACACAAATACAGTGGGGAAAAAAAGTATTTAGTCAGCCACCAATTGTGCAAGTTCTCCCACCTAAAAAGATGAGAGAGGCCTGTAATTTTCATCATAGGTACATGTCAACTATGACAGACAAATTTAGATTTTTTTTTCCAGAAAATCACATTTTAGGATTTTTAATGAATTTATTTGCAAATTATGGTGGAAAATAAGTATTTGGTCCCCTACAAACAAGCAAGATTTCTGGCTCTCACAGACCTGTAACTTCTTCTTTAAGAGGCTCCTCTGTCCTCCACTCGTTACCTGTATTAATGGCACCTGTTTGAACTTGTTATCAGTATAAAAGACACCTGTCCACAACCTCAAACAGTCACACTCCAAACTCCACTATGGCCAAGACCAAAGAGCTGTCAAAGGACACCAGAAACAAAATTGTAGACCTGCACCAGGCTGGGAAGACTGAATCTGCAATAGGTAAGCAGCTTGGTTTGAAGAAATCAACTGTGGGAGCAATTATTAGGAAATGGAAGACATACAAGACCACTGATAATCTCCCTCGATCTGGGGCTCCACGCAAGATCTCACCCCCGTGGGGTCAAAATGATCACAAGAACGGTGAGCAAAAATCCCAGAACCACACGGGGGGGACCTAGTGAATGACCTGCAGAGAGCTGGGACCAAAGTAACAAAGCCTACCATCAGTAACACACTATGCTGCCAGGGACTCAAATCCTGCAGTGCCAGACGTGTCCCCCTGCTTAAGCCAGTACATGTCCAGGCCCGTCTGAAGTTTGCTAGAGTGCATTTGGATGATCCAGAAGAGGATTGGGAGAATGTCATATGGTCAGATGAAACCAAAATAGAACTTTTTGGTAAAAACTCAACTCGTCGTGTTTGGAGGACAAAGAATGCTGAGTTGCATCCAAAGAACACCATACCTACTGTGAAGCATGGGGGTGGAAACATCATGCTTTGGATCTGTTTTTCTGCAAAGGGACCAGGACGACTGATCCGTGTAAAGGAAAGAATGAATGGGGCCATGTATCGTGAGATTTTGAGTGAAAACCTCCTTCCATCAGCAAGGGCATTGAAGATGAAACGTGGCTGGGTCTTTCAGCATGACAATGATCCCAAACACACCGCCCGGGCAACGAAGGAGTGGCTTCGTAAGAAACATTTCAAGGTCCTGGAGTGGCCTAGCCAGTCTCCAGATCTCAACCCCATAGAAAATCTTTGGAGGGAGTTGAAAGTCCATGTTGCCCAGCGACAGCCCCAAAACATCACTGCTCTAGAGGAGATCTGCATGGAGGAATGGGCCAAAATACCAGCAACAGTGTGTGAAAACCTTGTGAAGACTTACAGAAAACGTTTGACCTGTGTCATTGCCAACAAAGGGTATATAACAAAGTATTGAGAAACTTTTGTTATTGACCAAATACTTATTTTCCACCATAATTAGCAAATAAATTCATAAAAAATCCTACAATGTGATTTTCTGTTTTTTTTCTCTCCTTTTGTCTGTCATAGTTGACGTGTACCTATGATGGAAATTACAGGCCTCTCTCATCTTTTTAAGTGGGAGAACTTGCACAATTGGTGGCTGACTAAATACTTTTTTCCCCCACTGTAGATACGCACACACACACCTGTTGGGCACACACACACCTGTTGGCCCTGCGGGCGGTGTACTGGCCCCAGGTGGCTCCTGATGGGTACTCCAGGATCAGATGGATATCAGGCTCCTCCACGACATTACCTGCAACTGGACAGACAGAGAGAGGGGTGAGAGGAGGGGGATGGAATCAAGGAGGGAGATATTAAGTATGTAACTGTGATGAGTGTGTGTGTGTGTGTGTGTGTGTGTGTGTGTGTGTGTGTGTGTGTGTGTGTGTGTGTGTGTGTACCCGTGATGTGCTGGGACAGTACATCCGCAAAGTCAGGGCTGGAGCTCCCCCCTAGCAACACGTCGCAGCCCTCAGTTGCCATTCGACCAGCCATCACTGGGGCGTTGCCACCTATAGACCAGCGGTTGCCAGGCAACTCACGAGATGCCTCGACCAGCTGACTGAACAGGGTGTTGTTCATCACAAACCGCCTGAGAGGAAGAAAGGAGAGGTGGGAGAGGGAGGTACCAGAAAAAGAAGGGAGGGTTAGAAGGTAGAAACGTCACTGCTTATAAAGCATTACAAAACCATACCCAGAAACGTTCTAGAAGTGTGTGTGTGTGTGACGCACACTTGGCCTCAGTATAATCAGATTAACCTACAGGATGAGCCACAGCGTCAGGTAGATTAGAGTTTGATTACGGTTAGTAGAGCCCAGGCAGCACCTGTCTGTCTATGTGACTCTGGGCCTTTCTCTGCTCTACATATTAGTATCAACCAGGGTTGGGGTCAATTTGAGTTGAAGTCACCCAATTCAGGAAGTGATTTTAATTTAAAAAACTAAAAACTTGAAAAACATTTTAAATAAATAGCTTCTCATTTTCAGTTGATTGAGAAATCATTGAAAACGCGATTTATTACATTATTGAATTGGAATTTCAGTTCACTTCCTGAATTGACTGACTAATTCGAAGTGACCCCCAACCCTGGTATCATCAAGCCACCGTGCATCAGTATAGACAGATAGACAGCTCCATGGTGAGAAAGGAACCCAGACTGTTTTCATTACAACTTAGTTCCACACACTGAGCACAGAGCTACGCTAGATAGCTAGCTACTTGTTGGGCCAACCCGCAGTTGAAACAATAAACTGCTCACCCTGCCTCTTTTGGTAAACATCTGAGGGATGGGCCTGGAGAAATGTAGGCCTAACTGCTCTCAAATTCTTTGACTGAGCTATGGATGCAAGGACTGACAATCCATGAAATCAAAATTATCGTTTTAACCATGTTTTGAGGCAAAACAGTGTTTGTTTACATTTATAATGTTTACAAAACATTGAAGTAAAACGGGCATATATTTTGGGTTCTGATGACATGTGACCATTGAACTAAGCTCATGAGGCATTTATAAGTTATTCTTCATTGGTTACAGTGCCTTCAGAAAGTATTCATACCCCTTGAATTATTCCACATTTTGTTGTGTTACAGCCTGAATTCAAAATGGATTAAAATAAAATAAGAATCTCATCCATCTACACACAATACCCCATAATGACAAAGTGAAAACATGTATTTTGAAATTGTAGCTCATTTTTTGAAAATGAAAACACAGAAATATTAATTTACATAAGTATTCACACCCCTGAGTCAATACTTTGTAGAAGCACCTTTGGCAGTGATTACAGCTGTGAGTCTTTCTGGGTAAGTCTCTAAGAGCTTTCCACACCTGGATTGTGCAAAATTTGCCCATTATTCTTTTCTAAATTCTTCAAACTCTGTCAAATTGGTAGTTGAGCATTGCTAGACAGCCATTTTCAAGTCTTGCCATAGATTTCCAAGTAGATTTAAGTCAAAACTGTAACAACTCGGCCATATAGGAACATTGACTGTCTTCTTGGTAAGCAACTCATGTGTTTTAGGTTATTGTCCTGCTGAAAATCTCCCCGTTTTTTATGTGAAGCAGGCTGAACCAGGTTTTCCTCTAGGATTTTGCCTGTGCTTAGCTCCATTCCATTTTTATCCTGAAAAACTCTAAGTCCTTAACGATTACAAGCATACCCATAACAAGATGCAGCCACCAGTACAGTGCATTCGGAAAGTATTCAGACCCCTTGACTTATTCCACATTGTTACGTTGCAGCCTTATTCTAAAATGGATTAAATCGTTTTTTTCCCCTCAACAATCTACACACAATACCCCATAATGACAAAGCAAAAACAGGTTTTTATAAATGTTGCTAGTTTATAAAAAAAACTAAAACAGAAATATTGCATTTACATAAGTATTCAGACGCTTTACTCAGTACTTTGTTGACGCACCTTTGGCAGCGATTACAGCCTAGAGTCTTCTTGGGTATGACACTACAAGCTTGGCACACCTGTATTTGGGGAGTTTCTCCCGTTCTTCTCTGCAGATCCTCTCAAGCTCTGTCAGGTTGGATGGGGAGCGTTGCTGCACAGCTATTTTCAGGTCTCTCCAGAGATGTTTGATCGGGTTCAAGTCCGGGCTCTGGCTGGGCCACTCAAGGACATTCAGAGACTTGTCCAGAAGCCACTCCTGCGTTGTCTTGGCTGTGTGCTTAGGGTCATCATCCTGTTGGAAGGTGAACCTTCACCCCAGTCTGAGGTCCTGAGCGCTCTGGAGCAGGTTTTCATCAAGGATCTCTGTACTTTGCTCCGTTCATCTTTCCCTCGATCCTGACTAGTCTCCCAGTCCCTGCCACTAAAAACATCCCCACAGCATGATACTGCCACCACCACGCTTCACCGTAGGGATGGTGTCACAGCCTGATCTGTTTCACCTGTCTTTGTGATTGTCTCCACCCCCCTCCAGGTGTCGCCCATCTTCCCCATTATCCCCAGTGTATTTATACCTGTGCTCTCTGTTTGTCTGTTGCCAGTTCGTTTTGTTTCTTCAAGCCTACCAGTGTTTTTCTCCTTGCTCCTGTCTTTTTCATGTTCCTGTTTTCTAGTTTTGACTATTCTGCCTGCGCTGCCGTTCTGTAACTTGTCACACCACCCTGGATTATTGAACTCTGCCTGCCCTGACCCTGAGACTGCCTGCCGTTCTATACCTTTTGGACTCTGATCTGGATTACTGACCTCTGCCTGCCCTTGACCTGTCGTTTGCCTGCCCCGTTTTTGCAATAAACTTTTGTTACTTCGACACTGTCTGCATCTGGGTCTTCTCCTGAAACGTGATAGATGGTGCCTGGTTTCCTCCAGACGTGACGCTTGGCATTCAGGCCAAATAGTTCAATCTTGGTTTCATCAGATTAGAGAATCTTGTTTCTAATGGTCAGAGTCCTTTAGGTGCCTTTAGGCAAACTCCAAGCGGGCTGTCATGTGCCTTTTACTGAGGAGTGGCTTCCGTCTGGCCATTCTAACATAAAGGCCTGATTGGTGGAGTGTTGCAGAGATGGTTGTCCATCTGGAATGTTCTCCCATCTCCACAGAGGAACTCTGGAGCTCTGTCAGAGTGACCATCGGGTTCTTGGTCATCTCCCTGATTGCTCAGTTTGGCCAGGCGGCCAGCTCTAGGAAGGGTCTTGGTGGTTCCAAACTTCTTTCATTTAAGAATGACTGAGGCCACTGTGTTCTTGGGGACCTTCAATGCTGCAAAAAAAGAATTGTACCCTTCCCCAGATCTGTGCCTCGACACAATCCTGTCTCTGAGTTCTACGGACAATTCCTTCGACCTCATGGCTTGGTTTTTGCTCTGACATGCACTGTTAACTGTCGGACCTTATATAGACAGGTGTGTCCCTTTTACAAATCATGTCCAATCAATTGAATTTACCAAAGGTGGACTCCAATCAAGTTGTTGAAACATCTCAAGTACGATCAATGGAAACAGGATGCACCTGAGCTCAATTTCAAGTCTCATAGCAAAGGGTCTGAACACTTATGTAAATAAGGTATTTCTGTTTTTAATTTTTAATAAATTAGCAACATTTTTGAAAAACCTGTTTTCGCTTTGTCATTGTGAGGTATTGTGTGTAGATTGATGAGCGAAAAAAACAAGTTAATCCATTTTAGAACACAACATGTAAAAGTGTTGGTCCCATATTTCATGAGCTGAAATAACATTTCACATATTTTTCATACGCAGCTTATTTATCTCAAATTTTGTGCACAAATTTGTTTATATCCCGGTTAGTGAGCATTTCTCATTTGCCAAGATAATCCATCCACCAGACAGATGTGAAATATCAAGAAGCTGATTAAACAGCATGATCATTACACAGGTGCACCTTGTGGTGGGGACAATAACAGGGCACTCTAAAATGTGCAGTTGTCACAACACAATGCCACTGATCTCAAGTTGAGGGAGTGTGCAATTGGCATGCTGACTGCAGGAATGTCCACCAGAGCTGTTGCCAGAGAATGTCATGTTAATTTCTCTACCATAAGCCTCCTCCAACGTCGTTTTAGAGAATTTGGCAGTACGTCCAACCGGCCTCACAACCGCAGACCAAGTGTAACCACGCCAGCCCAGGACCATATGACACCAGCCACCCGGACAACTGATGAAACTGTGGGTTTGCACAACCAAATAATTTCTGCAAAAAGTGTCTGAAACCGTCTCAGGGAAGCTCATCCGTGTCCTCACCAGGGTCTTGACCTGACGGCAGTTCAGCATCATAAATGACTTCAGCGGGCAAATGCTTAACTTCGATGGTGACTGGCACACTGGAGAAGTGTGCTTTTCACGGATGAATCCCGGTTTCAACTGTACCGGGCAGATGGCAGACAGCGTGTATGGTGCCCCATGATGGCGGTGGTATGGGCATGCATAAGCTACGGACAACCAACACAATTGCATTTTATCGATGGCAATTTGAATGCACAGAGATACCGTGACGAGATCCTGAGGCCCATTGTCATGCCACTCATCCGCCACCATCACCTCATGTTTCAGCATAGTAATGCACAGCCCCATGTCGCAAGGATCTGTACACAATTCCTGGAAGCTGAAGATGTTCCAGTTCTTCCATGGCCTACTCACCAGACATGTCACCCATTGAGCATGTTTGGGATGCTCTGGATCGACGTGTATGACAGCGTGTTCCAGTTCCCGACAATATCCAGAAACTTCGCACAGCCATTGAAGAGGAGTGGGACAACATTCCACAGGCCACAATCAACAGCCTGATCAACTCTATGTAAAGGAGTTGTCACGCTGCATGAGGAAAATGGTGGTCATACTGACTGGTTTTCTGATTCACACCCCTACCTTTAAAAAAAATAGGTATCTGTGACCAACAGATGCATAGCTGTATTCCCAGTCACGTGAAATCAATAGATTAGGGCCTAATTTCAATTGACTGATTTCCTTATATGAACTGTAACTCAGTAAAACCTTTGAAATTGTTGCATGTTGCGTTTATATTTTTGTTTATTGTACAATGTTGTTGATCCATCCTCAGTTTTCTCCTATCACAGCCATTAAACTCTGTAACGGTTTTAAAGTCACCATTGGCCTCACGGTGAAATCCTTGCGCGGTTCCCGTCCTCTCTGGCAACAGTTTGGAACGACGCCTGTATCTTTGTAGTGACTGGGTGTATTGATACACCATCCAAAGTGTAATTAATAACTTCACCATGATCAAAGGGATATTCAATGTCTGTCTTTTTCTTTCTTTTTCATCCATGTACCAATAGGTGCTCTTCTTTGCGTGGCATTGAATCCTCCCTGGTCTTTGTGGTTTGAAATTCACTGCTCGACTGAGGGACCTTACAGATAATTGTATGTGTGGGGTACAGAGATGAGGTAGTCATTCAAAAATCATGTTAAACACTATTATTGCACAAGTCCATGCAACTTTTAAGCAAATTCTTACTCCTGAACTTATTTAGGCTTGCCATAACAAAGGGGTTGAATACTTAGACTCAAGACATTTCAGCATTTCATTTTTAATTCATTTGTAAACATTTCTAAATACATAATTCCACTATGACATTATGGGGTATTGTGTGTAGGCCAGTGACAAAAATTCTAAATGTAATATTTTCTGAACGCACTGTATATATCATTAATGTAGCAACTGCAGACTGCCCCTTTAAACAAAAACGGATGATAACTGGAGTCCAAGCCAAAGGTTGTTGATATGAGAGGGTGTGAGAGGAACCGAGTTAGATGATTAATTATTATTAATGCCTTAGTCCACCAGGACCTTGACTCTGAGTGTGTGTGAGTGTGAGTGTGAGTGTGAGTGTGAGTGTGAGTGTGAGTGTGAGTGTGAGTGTGAGTGTGAGTGTGAGTGTGAGTGTGAGTGTGAGTGTGAGTGTGAGTGTGAGTGTGTGTGTGTGTGTGTGTGTGTGTATGTGTGTGTGTGTGTGTGTACCCCACTACCACCATGTTGCTCCTCAGCTAGAAATATCCCCCCTGCTCTCTTAGGAACACGCGTGTGAAACTAAACGCCTTTGCCTTCTAACTTTGTCCTTCAGTTATTTAACACCATTTAGGGCATGGCCACTCACTCTGCAGCGGCTCCAGGGACGAAGAAGTAAGCGAAGCTCTGTGCCAGCTGATCAGCGTTCTCTATGTAGTCATGATGGAGAGGCTGGTCTGTGGGTGGCAGGCCGATCTTATTCAGCAACCTCACCCCGTCCACGAGGATGTCTACACAACCCCCTAAACCTGGAGGGAGAGAGGGAGGGAGAGGAGAAGGGAACAGTATTTAATACAGTACACAATCACAACACAACCCCCAAAACCTGGAGACAGAGAGAGAGGGAGGAAGGGAACAGTATTTGGGAGGGAACATAATTTGACGCCCCTTGCACAACAGTCCCCAATCCCTGCAGTGAGCTCACTATGTCAGCATCCCCCCCATTACTTCCATTGGCCTGCCTGCCTCCAAATGCATATAGAGTGAGGGAGGCAACACTCAGTACTCAGACAGATGTAGCCTACTGGGTGGCACAGTACTCTGCGCTTTGTAACATGTCACCATAAATCAAAGTGCATTCAAAATCCATTTAGCAACCTGTCACAACACGATCATGACAGCAAAGTCACTCATAAGTGACTCATGTATAGTCACGTAATGTAATTGCACTCATGTAACTGTGTAAAACAAAAGGCTTGTGCAAGGTACAGGAATCACAGATATTGAATTATACAGTTGTGCAACAACATTATGTGCAAGGTTCAGAGACCCGGGGATGTGCAATATTGCTCTTAATTAATTTGTACGTTTGATGTTACAGTGAGGGAAAAAAGTATTTGATCCCCTGCTGATTTTGTACGTTTGCCCACTGACAAAGAAAAGATCAGTCTATAATTTTAATGGTAGGTTTATTTGAACAGTGAGAGACAGAATAACAACAAAAATATCCAGAAAAACACATATAAAAAATGTTATGAATTGTTTTGCATTTTAATGAGGGAAATAGGTATTTGACCCTCTCTCAATTAGAAAGATTTCTGTCTCCCAGGTGTCTTTTATACAGGTACCGAGCTGAGATTAGGAGCACACTCTTAAAGGGAGTGCTACTAATATCAGCTTGTTACCTGTATAAAAGACACCTGTCCACAGAAGCAATCAAACAATCAGATTCCAAACTCTCCACCATGGCCAAGACCAAAGAGCTCTCCAAGGATGTCAGGGACAAGATTGTAGACCTACACAAGGCTGGAATGGGCTACAAGACCATCGCCAAGCAGCTTGGTGAGAAGGTGACAACAGTTGGTGCGATTATTCGCAAATGGAAGAAACACAAAATAACTGTCAATCTCCCTCGGCCTGGGGCTCCATGCAAGATCTCACCTCGTGGAGTTGCAATGATCATGAGAACGGTGAGGAATCAGCCCAGAACTACACGGGAGGATCTTGTCAATGATCTCAAGGCAGCTGGGACCATAGTCACCAAGAAAACAATTGGTAACACACTACGCCGTGAGTGCCCGCAAAGTCCCCCTGCTCAAGAAAGCACATACAGTGGGGAAAAAAAGTATTTAGTCAGCCACCAATTGTGCAAGTTCTCCCACTTAAAAAGATGAGAGAGGCCTGTAATTTTCATCATAGGTACACGTCAACTATGACAGACAAAATGAGAAAAAAATATCCAGAAAATCACATTGTAGGATTTTTTATGAATTTATTTGCAAATTATGGTGAAAAATAAGTATTTGGTCAATAACAAAAGTTTCTCAATACTTTGTTACATAGCCTTTGTTGGCAATGACACAGGTCAAACGTTTTCTGTAAGTCTTCACAAGGTTTTCACACACTGTTGCTGGTATTTTGGCCCATTCCTCCATGCAGATCTCCTCTAGAGCAGTGATGTTTTGGGGCTGTCGCTGGGCAACACGGACTTTCAACTCCCTCCAAATATTTTCTATGGGGTTGAGATCTGGAGACTGGCTAGGCCACTCCAGGACCTTGAAATGCTTCTTACGAAGCCACTCCTTCGTTGCCCGGGCGGTGTGTTTGGGATCATTGTCATGCTGAAAGACCCAGCCACGTTTCATCTTCAATGCCCTTGCTGATGGAAGGAGGTTTTCACTCAAAATCTCACGATACATGGCCCCATTCATTCTTTCCTTTACACGGATCAGTCGTCCTGGTCCCTTTGCAGAAAAACAGCCCCAAAGCATGATGTTTCCACCCCCCATGCTTCACAGTAGGTATGGTGTTCTTTGGATGCAACTCAGCATTCTTTGTCCTCCAAACACGACGAGTTGAGTTTTTACCAAAAAGTTCTATTTTGGTTTCATCTGACCATATGACATTCTCCCAATCCTCTTCTGGATCATCCAAATGCACTCTAGCAAACTTCAGACGGGCCTGGACATGTACTGGCTTAAGCAGGGGGACACATCTGGCACTGCAGGATTTGAGTCCCTGGCAGCGTAGTGTGTTACTGATGGTAGGCTTTGTTACTTTGGTCCCAGCTCTCTGCAGGTCATTCACTAGGTCCCCCCGTGTGGTTCTGGGATTTTTGCTCACCATTCTTGTGATCATTTTGACCCCACGGGGTGAGGTCTTGCGTGGAGCCACAGATCGAGGGAGATTATCAGTTGTCACGTGAATTTTTATCTCTAATTCAACCTAAGCTTGAATCATTACCAGAGGTTGTAAAGCTCTGGTTTTAATCATCAATGATTCAAGGTCCACAATCCACAAGTAATCATCAGTAAATTTTATTTAAGGAGAGCTCTGCTCAAAAACACAAATAACCTGTTTTTTATACTCCTTGACAAACAAAGAAACTATGCTCCTCCCACCTTTCTTAAACAGTTCCCGCCTTCCCCCTTGAATGGTTAGTAACGCCCCCTCTGTTAGTGGGTTGACACTACATGATAATTCTAAAATTTATACTGTGTTTGGGGTGAAATTCTTTAGTCATTATTTTTAATACACAAATTCATCTATCAATCCACCCTTTTGACTAAATGGTTTCATCTTCAGGATAAATGTATTTACAAACATGTTTAATCTCAGAGATCAGTTATATTTATCTACATCCAATCATAGGTCTTCTTTTTAGGATTTTCCCTATGACCTTCATACATCAGAATCAATAAACGTTTCATCCAATTGCGGTCTTTCAGGGTCAAAGTCGTCGTTATCCCCCAAGCCTGGAGGATCGTATTTCCCGCTCTCCTGGTCAGAGTCCGGAGTCGGTCCATCTCTTATCATTTGGTGAGATACTGCATTCACCAACGCCTTGCTCACCAATCCTCGGACACAGGGAACAAGACAACAACCACATAATACAAGAATTCCCATACAAACACTGACTGCCCCTAAGATGGTTGCTGCTATGGTTTTCCATTTACCAAACATGGTATCAAACCATCCTGTCCAAGATGTACTAATTCCTGAGTTTTCAGCCCATTCTTTACTTAGCGCAGTTAATCCTGCAAGAGCTCTGGTCACCGTCCCCTCCGGTGCGGTGTTGTTAGGGATAAATGTGCAACAATGGCCCCCACCATTTTACAGACTCCACCCCTTTCTGCCAGCAACATATCCAGAGCTAACCGATTTTCCCAGGTCATAAGTGAGGTGGCCGATAATTGCTCGGAGATCCCCTTTACTGCATCTCTAGTCTGGTTAATAAATCGTTGTTGGTTGTAATAGATATAATTAATCCAATCCACATTTTTGTTTATTGTCACCCACCAGAAAAATGTTGTGGTGAACCCCTCCCATATCTGATTCATAGCTTTGTATTCATCTGGAACACCCCTGGGGATGCCTATACCATCTATCCAAATGGGGCTATTTCCTTCCTGACCTATATTCCTTTTCCTTCTGATTCTTCTTCCTGTCACTGGTCTTTGATGACTAATTCTTACAGGCTGGACCAACAACACTGGTGCACAAGTACCCACCCATCCCTCTGGTAATGTCTGCCGAATACTCCCTTTTTTTGTGCATGCCCACCACACATCAGTCAGAGGGATGGTTAGGTTCCTAATTTTTTTCCTTCCTTCCTTATCTAAATCAGTCACATTAATTATCTCCCAAACACTTTTTCAAAGGGGGATAACCCATCTTTATCCGGTGTTACCCTTATCGTCATTAATACTATTGGTAGACATTGTACCCAATTTCTTCCTGTACTCATGTGCGTTTTTCTTAAACGTGATTTAATCGTCGAATTAGTGCGTTCAATCAAACCTGCTGATTCCGGATGATATGAACAATGTTTTTTCATATTAATATGTAACTTCTGTCCAATATTATCTATTACCTGGTTGGAGAAGTGAGACCCATTGTCGGAATAAATAGTTTCTGGCAATCCGAACCGAGGGATTATTTCCTGACATAAAGCTTTAGCTACTGTGAATGCATCAGCGGAGGAGGTTGGAAAGACTTCTACCCATTTGGTATACTTGTCTATCACAGTCAAACACCATTTTTTCCCTTCACTTCTTGTAAGTTCTATAAAATCCATTTCCAACTGTTGGAATGGATATCTGGCCTGGGGAAATTCCCCTTTTGGTGCTCTCTGCTTTCCTTGATGATTACTTTGTGCACATATAACACACCTAGAACAAATTTTTTTTAAGTAATTTGTTATCCCGTACGCTACAAAGTGCTTTCTAATTATTTCCACCATTCCCCCGGTTGATACGTGACTTTGTCCATGTATCAAAATAGCTGCATATCTAAACAGAGATTTTGGTAATATAGGTAAATTACCTTGATGCCACATTTCCCCCTTCTTGACTGCTCCCATTTTCTCCCATCTACTCACTTCCTTCATCGGTGCTCTTAACTGGCTGTCTATCAGTAATGCTTTATCAATGTCTACCTCCTCTTTTAGATGTAAGTATGTGGGTGATTGTGGTTTGACACCTGCCTTTTTCGCTTCCTCATCTGCCTTTCTGTTGCCGTTGCTTATGCTATCTACACCTTTAGTGTGAGCATCACATTTACATATAGCTAACTTCTCTGGTAGGAGTACAGCATCTAAAAGATTCAAAATTAACTGGGCATGTGTAATGGTTTTGCCAGAAGTGGTTACCATTCCCCTGTTTCTCCATTGTGCAGCAAATACGTGTACTGTATTAAATGCATAGGCACTATCGGTGTAAATAGTAACCTTTTTCCCTTTACCCAAATGACATGCCCGAGTGAGAGCCACTATCTCTGCCTGTTGTGCAGAATAATTTCTAGGTAATGATTCAGCTTCCAAGACGTCAGTCTCTGTTACAACTGCATATCCTGTAGCATTCGTACCATCAGGGTTTTTTTCTAGATGAACCATCAACAAACATAGTCACTTCCCCATCCACTAAGGCTAGGTCTTTTAAATCAGGTCTTGGCAACACAAGTTTCTCAGTTTCAGTTATACAATCATGTGGGCTGCCATCTGTCGCAATAGGAACTAGAGTAGAGGGGTTTAGAGTTGTACACCGTTCAATGGTCAAATTAGGCATATTTAACAGGATTATCATACAAGATAAATGTCTAGCAGGTGACATATAGGCCATTTTATGCTCCAACAACAGTATGGATACTGCATGCGGAACCTTTAGTGTTAAATCGTGGTACAAAACTATTGATGCCGAATCTTGCACTGCCTGAGCTGCAGCTACCACTGATTGTAAACATAGTGGCATTGCTTGTGCTACCTGGTCTAATTTAGATGAATAATATGCAATGGGTTTGTTCTTATCCCCATGTTTTTGAGTCAAAACCGATGTCATATATCCCTCCCTACAATCTACCGTCTGGGTAAAAGGCCTGTCATATCTAGGAAAAGCTAAGGCTGTTTGGGAAGTGAGCAACTTTTTTATCTCTATAAATTGTTCCTCCGTCAGAGTTCCAAATGATTTTATCATGGGCTGCCATTGCCTTCCCATAGATAAGATCACTTAACTTCCCAGTATGCAGTGCATAATGCGGTATCCAAGCTCTACAGTAGTTTATCATCCCCAAAAAGCTCATCATTTGTTTTTTGTTCAATGGCTTTGGCGCTTCAAGTATAGCAGTTTTCCTGGATGAGTTTAACATTCGCCCTTCCTGAGTTATAGCGTGTCCTAGGTAAATCACCTCGCTCTGCCAAAGTTGAAGTTTCTTTTTGCTCACTTTGTGTCCCTGTTCTGCCAGGAAGGTTAACAATTGGATTGTATCCCTCTTACATCCCTCCTGAGTGGGATTAGCCAATAGAATATAATCTACATAAACTAACATTTGGCTTCCCTCCTGAGGTTCAAACTTTCCCAAATTCCTAGTTATAGCCTGGGCAAAGATTGTAGGACTTTCCGAGTAGCCCTGAGGCATCCTAGCGTATGTCCATTTCCTTCCCTGAAAAGTAAAGCCAAACCAGCCCTGACTATCCGGATGAACTGGGATACTAAAGAAAGCATTAGCTAAATCTATCACTGTAAAATAGGAGTTTTCTGGTTTCAATTGGTTCAGCAATGTATGTGGGTCTGGTACACATGGCGCTCTGGGAATGATATTTCTATTAACCCCCTGCAAGTCCATTACCATCCTCCAGTCGGCGCTAGGTTCTGCCTTTTTAACAGGAAATACTGGAGAGTTACATTGTGCCTCGTCTCCAGGAATTATCACCCCTCCCTTAAGTAAATGCTCAAATGTAGGTGTTATCCCTTTTATTGCTTCTGGTTTCATAGGGTATTGCTTTTGGTATGGTCTATGATCGGATCGAGGAATCACTTGTACTGGAGCTACCCCCTTAATTAGTCCCACATCGGCTGGTCCTTGTGACCATAATTTGAATGGAATTGCTGCTAACTCATCCTCCTGTTCCTGAGTTAAGAAAATCTCTTCCTGTCATCCGTTAAAATTTGTCTCCAGGTGGACTCCGGGCTGGGTTTTTGCTCTCCAATTCAATTTTCTTCTATATCTCCCAGTGGAGTGGCTATACTGATCCCCATTTGGTGTATTTTGCCAGTCAGTGATGTTTTCCCCCTGTTTTATCCATTTACCTAGTGATAACCATTCCTCTGAAGGTTCTTTCACTAGGGAAACATGGGGGCTCCACCTTTCTCTGTACAGTCTCTGGCTTTGTGGTCCTAACTCCACCTCTATAGCTGCCAGTTTTTTATCATAGTGAACCCATTTTAACCCAATTGTTTTTTCTGTGGTTTTTAACAATTCTTCCTCATAATCTGGGTTAGGGCCTGGGTGCTCATTACACCATAATGTACAGTGTAAGTCATCTACCGTCATCTTGGTTGATCCAATCACTAACTCATTACTCAGGTCCATTAGTGATTTCGGTATGTCTGTGAGTCCCCCTCTTAGCAGATCCTGGCTATACCAATAGCATGGTTTTCCCTCCCCGCTCAATACCATATTATCTCTTACGACATATGCCTTCATACCCCTTAGCGTTGGCTTTACAGCTACGTTTAACTGAGTCATGGCATCCCTTCCTAGCAAATTGACCGGACACAGGCTTGATACAAGTACAGGTATGCATACCTCTCCCCCTGAATCTTCATGTTTTAAAGTCACCGGGGCCGATAATCGCTCTATAAATTGATGGCCCGAGGCCGAGCGTACCATGATTTTTTCCCCATTAATTCTAATTCCTTTGGGCATGTCGGCTACACAGATCGCTGTGCGACATGCCCCTGTGTCACACAAGAATTTAATATTTTTTCCCAATATTGTTAAGGTGAGGTATGGTTTCTGTTCTTGCTGCAGAGCCAATTCAATCGCTTCCAATTCAAACACTTCACACCCCGTATCAATGGTATCCTCTGACCCCTCTCCTTCACTATCTGTCTTAGTATCTTCCCCTTGCTCTAGTCATGCCTCATCTTCCTCTTCCTCCCTACCGGAACTGGGTGGTGGGTGTTTGTAGGCCCTTTCTCTTTTCCCCCCCTATTATTTTGCTTGCCTCTTCTTTTATTGCTGCAGCCGCGATAGTTATGACCTGGCTCGTTACAGTACTTACACGGCCCCTCACACTCCCTTACAAAGTGTCCTTCTTTGTCACAGTTAAAGCACCTACTTCCTTTCCCATAGGGCAGGAAAGAGCGAAGCCTCGCTCCCCCCTCTTCTGGAGTTCTATTTCTCCCAGCTATCTCCCCCAGAGTAGCAATTAAATACTCTGCTCCCTTTTGTTCCCTTTTTACTCTATCCTGTCTACTATTCTGCTCATGATGGTTAGCGTATCTCCTGACCTCGGCTAACGATGTAGTTCCCCATCCCACTAAAGTTCTCTTAATATTCCTGCTTATTTCTGGTCTCATTCCACTAAGGAATGCTATTTTTAACTGTTGATGGTACGGAGTATCATCACCTTGCCCTTGGGGAGGCTCAGGTATCCCACTATTTGCGTTAAATACATTTCTCAGTCTCTCTAAGTATTGGCTGATGGTCTCACTGTCTTCCTGTTTACATTCATGTACTTTGGAGAAGTCAGCATGTCGATGGTAATATTCCCTTAAATTATTATACAATTCAGTTATTTTCCCAACATATTGCCCATCATCTGCCCATGGTAGGACTGCTCCATTGGCATCCCCTGCAACCCACTGCCCCCGAACAGCGGCCCAATCTTTCCCAACTAGGGTTCTGACTGCCCTTTCAATTTCCCCTGTGTTCAGCTTAAAGCTTGCCGCTAGACTCTCCAAATCCCTCCTGACCCCTCTATTCCTGTTTTAGGGTGCACTACACCCTCTATAGCTCTCACTACATCCCGTTGTGTCCATGCCCTATAAACATCCAGTGTGTCTGGTGCATGCTCCTCCCCAGCCCTTGGGTTCGGCAAGGCTATCAAAGGGTACTGGTCATCCCCTGTGTTATCATCTACCCACTCTTTCTTCCCTGGCTTATTGTAGTTTTCTAATCTTTTTAACTCCCTGTTCTTAAACTCTCTGTGTTTACTTTCTCTAGCTTTCCCTGCCTCTTTCTCCCTATCCAATTCTATTCTTAACCTGACTACCTCCTGTTGTAAAACTTCCCCCTCTTTGTTCTCTTCACTGGCCTCTTTACTCTGCCCCCGTCTTCCCCGCCCTTCCAACATTCCGGCTTGGCCGTCATATGGTGGGGGAAGGACGGGGATCACCCTAATCTTCTTTTACACATGACAACGGTGTCATCTGGGCTTTCTTTCCAAGCTTGCTCTACCAACTCTGGATATAACCTCTCTGCTCTTTGCTGTGGGGGAGGTCCTGAAACGTCCTTTTTCTGTATATCCCTTTCTCTCTCCATCTCTAACTTCTTCCTCTTTTCTCCTTCCTCTCTCCTTCGCGCTTCAAAAAGCCATACCCTCGCTGTCTCTAGCCCCTCCGCTCGCTGTTTTTTAACATTTGCTCCACAGTTGATATGCATTTGCGTAATCATATTTTCTAACTTTGCAACATCGAGATGCCCAATAAATCCATACCTCTTCTCCCAAATGGACCCATAAAACATATTTCTCCGATCCCTCCCTAACATATATCTTTCATCTCCCGTTAATTCTCGGACTTGTTTAGAAGATGTCTTTCCCATCGTAGAACAATAAGAAATCCCTCCCCCCCTTTTTGTTTTTTAAATAATTCACTCCCGAATTATTTCCGTAGGAGCCAATCTCTTAGTGCGCATCTTGCTTTTGTAATTAACCCTTTAAAATTATTTAACCCCTAACCCAGAGTTTCTATTTAAAACTCCGGTTTCATGAAAAGAGTAAGTTACCCAATTTTCCTCACGCGACTTATTTTTTCCCTCCACCCCTGAAATAATAATCACGTCTCCCGAGGGATTAAGTCTCACACACATACGGCCTTATCATCTGTTAAACTTGTTTGCACAGTTCTAGCAAATGCCCAGTCGCATATAGAACTCCTGACACATCCCTCTCACACGATGATAATTATTTCCCTGTTTATACTGTCATACTGCAATTCGTACAATGACAATATTAACTTAGTTTACATTTGTGATTGCAATTCACTACCATGTCATTTCGGACTAGTTTTTTTTTGTAATAGCTATTTACCTCTAGGATCAATTGCGGACCCTCCCTGTCGTAATAATTATTACCTTCTTTGACTTTGGTAACTAAGTTCAACTCATTTTACCAAAATCCATGAATAAAAATTACTGACCTTTTCCTTGCAGTCTGGATTAAAATGCTTTTTCAAACTTGTTAACGTCTTTATCGTTCATAAAGAGTAATCACCGGCCTGTTTATTAACCTTAACGTGGAAGGCAAGGACTCTCTCACGGATGCGATCACCCGGCCGTGCACGGATTTCGGTGTCTCTAGAACGATAAAGATGTATTAAGATCCGGCTCGAAGGACCAATCTGTCACGTGAATTTTTATCTCTAATTCAACCTAAGCTTGAATCATTACCAGAGGTTGTAAAGCTCTGGTTTTAATCATCAATGATTCAAGGTCCACAATCCACAAGTAATTATCAGTAAATTTTATTTAAGGAGAGCTCTGCTCAAAAACACAAATAACCTGTTTTTTATACTCCTTGACAAACAAAGACACTATGCTCCTTCCACCTTTCTTAAACAGTTCCCGCCTTCCCCCTTGAATGGTTAGTAACGCCCCCTCTGTTAGTGGGTTGACACTACATGATAATTCTAACATTTATACTGTGTTTGGGGTGAAATTCTTTAGTCATTATTTTTAATACACAAATTCATCTATCATCAGTGGTCTTGTATGTCTTCCATTTCCTAATAATTGCTCCCACAGTTGATTTCTTCAAACCAAGCTGCTTACCTATTGCAGATTCAGTCTTCCCAGCCTGGTGCAGGTCTACAATTTTGTTTCTGGTGTCCTTTGACAGCTCTTTGGTCTTGGCCATAGTGGAGTTTGGAGTGTGACTGTTTGAGGTTGTGGACAGGTGTCTTTTATACTGATAACAAGTTCAAACAGGTGCCATTAATACAGGTAACGAGTGGAGGACAGAGGAGCCTCTTAAAGAAGAAGTTCCAGGTCTGTGAGAGCCAGAAATCTTGCTTGTTTGTAGGTGACCAAATACTTATTTTCCACCATAATTTGCAAATAAATTCATTAAAAATCCTACAATGTGATTTTCAGGAAAAAAAATTCTCAATTTGTCTGTCATAGTTGACGTGTACCTATGATAATGATGATTACAGGCCTCTCATGGCACACACTGCAGCAGGGATTTTGGCCCACTCCTCCATATAGACCTTCTCCAGATCCTTCAGGTTTCGGGGCTGTCGTGGGCAATACGGACTTTCAGCTCCCTCCAAAGATGTTCTATTGGGTTCAGGTCTGGAGACTGGCTAGGCCACTCCAGGACCTTGAGATGCTTCTTACGGAGCCACTCCTTAGTTGCCCTGGCTGTGTGTTTCGGGTCGTTGTCATGCTGGAAGACCCAGCCACGACCCATCTTCAATGCTCTTACTGAGGGAAGGAGGTTGTTGGCCAAGATCTCGCGATACATGGCCCCATCCATCCTCCCCTCAATACGGTGCAGTCGTCCTGTCCCCTTTGCAGAAAAGCATCCCCAAAGAATGATGTTTCCACCTCCATGCTTCACGGTTGGGATGGTGTTCTTGGGGTTGTACTCATCCTTCTTCTTCCTCCAAACACGGCGAGTGGAGGTTAGACCAAAAAGCTATATTTTTGTTTCATCAGACCACATGACCTTCTCCCATTCCTCCTCTGGATCATCCAGATGGTCATTGGCAAACTTCAGACGGGCCTGGACATATGCTGGCTTGAGCAGGGGGACCTTGCGTGCGCTGCAGGATTTTAATCCATGACGGCATAATGTGTTACTAATGGTTTTCTTTGAGACTGTGGTACCAGCTCTCTTCAGGTCATTGACCAGGTCCTGCCGTGTAGTTCTGGGCTGATCCCTCACCTTCCTCATGATCATTGATGCCCCACGAGGTGAGATCTTGCATGGAGCCCCAGACCGAGGGTGATTGACCGTCATCTTGAACTTCTTCCATTTTCTAATAATTGCGGCAACAGTTGTTGCCTTCTCACCAAGCTGCTTGCCTATTGTCCTGTAGCCCATCCCAGCCTTGTGCAGGTCTACAATTTTATCCCTGATGTCCTTACACAGCTCTCTGGTCTTGGCCATTGTGGAGAGGTTAGAGTCTGTTTGATTGAGTGTGTGGACAAGTGTCTTTTATACAGGTAACGAGTTCAAACAGGTGCAGTTAATACAGGTAATGAGTGGAGAACAGGAGGGCTTCTTAAAGAAAAACTAACAGGTCTGTGAGAGCCGGAATTCTTACTGGTTGGTAGGTGGTCAAATACTTATGTCATGCAATACAATGCAAATTAATTACTTAAAAATCATACAATGTGATTTTCTGGATTTTTGTTTTAGATTCCGTCTCTCACAGTTGAAGTGTACCTATGATTAAAAAAATTACAGACCTCTACATGCTTTGTAAGTAGGAAAACCTGCAAAATCGGCAGTGTATCAAATACTTGTTCTCCCCACTGTATATATAACTATTTAAAAAAATAATTCATATCCTATTTTCCATCATTATTAATTAATATGCGTAATAATGTCGTCAGTTCATGCGTAGGATTTTAACATATAACCCGGATAGCCATTGTATTACATTTAATTTATTGACAAGCAATTATTATCCTAGGAAATAATTCCCGTGGTCCATCCCATACCCCCCTTCCCCCAACATCCCCACAACAGATGCCAGACAAACACACACGCACATACTCACAAACTCCAACACACTCAACCCCCCTCCTCCACAATCCACCATAAAATCAGATACTCAACGGCTGTTACAGTGGGGGAAAAAAGTATTTAGTCAGCCACCAATTGTGCAAGTTCTCCCACTTAAAAAGATGAGAGAGGCCTGTAATTTTCATCATAGGTACACGTCAAATATGACAGACAAATTGAGAAAAAATAATCCAGGAAATCACATTGTAGTATTTTTAATGAATTTATTTGCAAATTATGGTGGAAAATAAGTATTTGGTCACCTACAAACAAGCAAGATTTCTGGCTCTCACAGACCTGTAACTTCTTTAAGAGGCTCCTCTGTCCTCCACTCGTTACCTGTATTAATGGCACCTGTTTGAACTTGTTATCAGTATAAAAGACACCTGTCCACAACCTCAAACAGTCACACTCCAAACTCCACTTTGGCCAAGACAAAAGAGCTGTCAAAGGACACCAGAAACAAAATTGTAGACCTGCACCAGGCTGGGAAGACTGAATCTGCAATAGGTAAGCAGCTTGGTTTGAAGAAATCAACTGTGGGAGCAATTATTAGGAAATGGAAGACATACAAGACCACTGATAATCTCCCTCGATCTGGGGCTCCACGCAAGATCTCACCCCGTGGGAGTCAAAATGATCACAAGAACGGTGAGCAAAAATCCCAGAACCACACGGGGGGACCTAGTGAATGACCTGCAGAGAGCTGGGACCAAAGAAACAAAGCCTACCATCAGTAACACACTACGCAGCCAGGGACTCAAATCCTGCAGTGCCAGATGTGTCCCCCTGCTTAAGCCAGTACATGTCCAGGCCCGTCTGAAGTTTGCTAGAGTGCATTTGGATGATCCAGAAGAGGATTGGGAGAATGTAATATGGTCAGATGAAACCAAAATATAAATTTTTGGTAAAAACTCAACTCGTCGTGTTTGGAGGACAAAGAATGCTGAGTTGCATCCAAAGAACACCATACCTACTGTGAAGCATGGGGGTGGAAACATCATGCTTTTGGGCTGTTTTTCTGCAAAGGGACCAGGACGACTGATCCGTGTAAAGGAAAGAATGAATGGGGCCATGTATCGTGAGATTTTGAGTGAAAACCTCCTTCCATCAGCAAGGGCATTGAAGATGAACGTGGCTGGGTCTTTCAGCATGACAATGATCCCAAACACACCGCCCGGGCACCGAAGGAGTGGCTTCGTAAGAAGCATTTCAAGGTCCTGGAGTGGCCTAGCCAGTCTCCAGATCTCAACCCCATAGAAAATATTTGGAGGGAGTTGAAAGTCCGTGTTGCCCAGCGACAGCCCCAAAACATCACTGCTCTAGAGGAGATCTGCATGGAGGAATGGGCCAAAATACCAGCAACAGTGTGTGAAAACCTTGTGAAGACTTACAGAAAACATTTGACCTGTGTCATTGCCAACAAAGGCTATATAACAAAGTATTGAGAAACTTTTGTTATTGACCAAATACTTATTTTCCACCATAATTTGCAAATAAATTCATTTAAAATCCTACAATGTGATTTTCTGGATTTTTTTTCTCCTTTTGTCTGTCATAGTTGACGTGTACCTATGATGAAAATTACAGGCCTCTCTCATCTTTTTAAGTGGGAGAACTTGCACAATTGGTGGCTGACTAAATACTTTTTTCCCCACTGTATGTTGCTGTCGTAGTTTGTCCATAAATCAGAAAAATGGTATACTAGTTGAAGTTTACATTAAACTATAATATGTATTACGAACAAACAATGTGTCACAATTGGTGGCTGACTAAATACTTTTCCCCCCGACTGTATTTGTAATGTATAAAATGACCCAATAATTTAATTTGGATGCATTTTGGTAATGAGAATTTGGGATGGAAATGAACAAAATTCAGGTGAAAATGTGAAATGTATTTAAAATAAGACACTTTGCCAAAAACGAGACATCTTAGTTCTCAGAATGACACTGTAGTTGATCCTTTCAGATGCATCATGGTTTAGCAACTCAAATTGCTAAAACTGGTTTCATGAGAATCACCCACACATACAGCATCGCTCTCGTAACCGTGTCACCCTCCGTTGCAGCGACATATGACATGTGAGATGCATACATATCTCAGTCAGCGTTAATGTGCTCTTCACGCCTGTGTGTGTGTCAGCGTTAATGTGCTCTTCATGACTCTCAGGTGGGAAAGGCATTACCATATAAAGACGTCCCTTCGTCAATACAGCAAGATGGGATGAATGGATGAAAAATAAAAAGGCAGAGAGAGAGATGGAGGGAGGCTGATAGCTGACTCGAAGAACTTCTTCTTTCTGTATCCGTCTCTCTCCTTTTTGCTTATTTTTCACCATCACTTGCTCAATCCTCTGAGTTAATACATGTTAAATTCACCTTTGGCAGAGATTATAGCTGTGAGTCTTTCTGGGTAAATCTCTAAGAGCTTTGCACACCTGGATTCTACAATATTTGCACATTATTACTAAAAAAATTCTTCAAGCTCTGTCAAATTGGTTGTTGATTATTGCTAGGCAGCCATTTTCATGTCTTGCCATAGATTTTCAAGCCGATTTTAAGTCAAAACGATAACTAGGCCACTCAGGAACATTCAATGTGAATGTCAACATTCAAAGGGTATATAACAAAGTATTGAGAAACTTTTGTTATTGACCAAATACTTATTTTCCACCATAATTTGCAAATAAATTCATTTAAAATCCTACAATGTGATCTTCTAGATTTTTTTTCCTCATTTTGTCTGTCATAGTTGACGTGTACCTATAATGAAAATTACAGGCCTCTCTCATCTTTTTAAGTGGGAGAACTTGCACAATTGGTGGCTGACTAAATACTTTTTCCCCCCACTGTATATCCCAGAGCCCAACTCAAGAAAGAACCTGATTTACAAGTGCACATACAGTTAAAGCTGATTGAGAAAGCATGCAGATTGAGCAGAAATTGACAACAATGTGAGATTTGATTAATCTACTTAATCTAAGTCCTAGGTGATGGAGATCAGATCCACCCTCTTCACCTGAGACACAAACACTCTGATCCCCTGTTGTAACCAGCTATTCTTAGTGAGCACTCCATTGCACGTTCTTGGGATGTCTGGGAATGCACAAGAACTTGTGGACCTCGCATATTGGGCTTTGAGCGGATAGATATTTCTCGTTCTCACCTGTTTTGGGGATACGTTTGCTCTAAATAGCTGTGTTTTGTGTCATAGTGGCGCTTCACATTGGCACTTTTCATAAAGCGCTACGGACTCTGAGCATATCAGGCACATTGGTTCTGAACTTGTTGTGGGGAGAATGAATGCGTCCTTGTCTGTCCACTCGTCTTTGAAAATGCGATTTTCGCTAGCAACTTTTATTTTCTTTGAACAAGCCATCCTCACATTCACAATGTCTATCGATGGACATATTTCCATGTGTGTCTGCCTGCTGCTTGCTCCCAGTCCCAACGCAATCTTTCACTGTTGAAAATATTTGCATATATTTATGCGATTGGATGAGACTAATTTGCATAAATGCATCCGATTGGATAGGATGCGGCCCCAGCCTGGTGTTTCTTCACCACTGCTAGAGACGGAGAGAGGCTACGCTGCACTTGGGAAACTGCGCCCGGTCAATCATGTTTAAAAGCTGTCTGAAATTAATTAACTGACTTTGATATATTTTGGTGCTGTTCGGTCCGTATTGTCCCTTTGCTGGGTCCGGATACGGACCGCGGTCCACCATTTGTGTTTGACTGCCCTATCCCAGAGAGCATTACCTATGTAAGAATGCTGCTCATTGACTACAGCTCAGCGTTCAATACCATAGTACCCTCCAAGCTCAACATTAAGCTCAGGGCCGCCCCCAGGTGGTGAAGGTAGGAAACAACACCTCCAGTACGTTGATCCTCAAAACAGAGGCCCCACAAGTTTGCATGCTCAGCCCCCTCCTGTACTCCCTGTTCACCTATGACTATGGCCTCGCACGCCTCCAACTCAAATCATCAAGCTTGCAGACGATACAACAGTGGTAGGCCTGATTACCAACAACAACGAGACAGCCCACAGGGAGGAGGTGAATGCCCTGGCAGAGTGGTGCCAGGAAAACAACCTCGCCCTCAATGTCAACAAAATGAAGGAGCTGATCGTGGACTTCAGGAGACAGCAGAGGGAGCACGCCCCCATCCACATAGATGGGACCGCAGTGGAGAAGATGAAAAGCTTCAAGTTCCTTGGCGTACACATCACTGACAATCTGAAATGGTCCACCCACACTGGAAAATAATAAAAGGAAAAGAAGGAAATAAAGGAAACTACAAAAAATAAAAAAAGAATCCTCACAAAGAGTTGATTTCCCCCCATTCATTCCCACACCGATTCATTAGTACACAGCGTAGCAAATCATTTCGCAAGGGACAAAATTTCGCAATTAAAACTAGAGTTTCCTATTGGACAAATTTGGGTAGTCTCTCCCCGTTTCAGTCAGTTTTCTACCATTTGGTGCCTAATGAACAACCCCGGAGCCATATAAATGGGTACGCAACAGCGCCTTCCTTTTACAGATGCACCATTGAGAGCATCCTGACGGGCCGTATCACCGCCTGGTATGGCAACTGCACCATCCGCAACAGCAGTGCTCTCCAGAGGGTGGTGCGTTCTTCCCAATAAATCACAGGGGGAACACTGCCTGCCCTCCAGGACATCTACAGCACCCGGTGTTACAGGAAGGCCAAAAAGATCATCAAGGACCTCAGCCACCCGAGCCATGGCCTGTTCACCCCACTATCACCCAGAAGGCGAGGTCAGTACAGGTGCATCAAAGCTGGGACAGAGAGACTGAAAAACAGCTTCTATCTCAAAGGCCATCAGACTGTTAAATGGCCATCACTAGCCGGCCTCCACCCAGTACCCTGCCCTAAACTTAGTCACTGTCACTAGCCGGCTACCACCCTGTTACGCAACCCTGCACCTTAGAGGCTGCTGCCCTATGTACATAGACATGGAACACTGGTCACTTTAATAATGCTTACATACTGTTCTAGTCATTTCATATGTATAATAATGTATTCTAGTCAATGCCATCCTATTCTACTATTGCAGTACATATACTATTCTATCCTACGTATTCTACAGACATAGTACATATTCTATCCACACTGTCCATAATGTCTATACATCCCAACACACACTTATACTCCAGACTCCAACATTGCTCATCCTAATATTTATTTATTCCATTATTTTACTTTTAGATTTGTGTGTATTGTTGTTATATAGATATTACTGCAGTGTTGGAGCTAAGAACACAAGCATTTCGCTACACCCGCAATAACATCTGCTAAATATGTGTATGCGACCAATAAAATGTGATTTGATCTTGTCTCTAATCTCTACATTACTCTCTGGACCCAGGGCCACATACAAGACTCTTGTCCATATCTCCACAACCTTTACTCAGTCTGGCCATGTGTCTGCAGAGTAAGCTGGGTGGGTCAGTATGTTGGTAGATACTGGAATAAGTTAAGTGGCTTTAGGGGCCAGAATGTGGAAAAACTGGTAACACTCGTGACAGTTACAAAGACTGGATGCCTTTAGTAGTCTCCAAATACCCCAGGGTTCTCTCTCGCCCTCTGTAAAGGAAGGTTGCCTAAAGGAGGTTTTAGGCCTAAATGCAGAGATAACACATGCTTGTTGCCCCAGGGTCCACAAAGAGAGTCCATACAGATAGCTGTTCATCACTGGTTAATGGAAAACTAGTTAGGCCTAAACCAACGACAACTAACTAGGTTTCCCCAATACATCTACAGTACAGTACTGGATTGGCAAGTTAATGTAACAAAGAACAGTAAGAAACAAATGGGTCTGACAGACAATGTCAATGATAACAAAACATTCCAGCTAGGCTACTTCCCTAAGTATTATGGTAATTGACTCACTAGCTAGCTAAAGCTACATCAAACACAATATTTTAAAATGGTTTCATAAAAAGATGGTGGTGCTTGCTTGACCGGATAGCTTTCATGCCAATCCAAAACCCCATCCAAAATGCAAAAGGCACCTCCTCTCCTGCGCATCAAAGCAAGGTTACCTAAACCAGAGATAATACTAATATACGTGGCTAAACTGAGCTAACTAACTGAAACTAGGCTTAGCTAGCTGGTTATACAGGACTCTCACCTATCGCCACCCTGGGTCTGGCGTTGTTTATCCCCACTTTGCTTTCAGCCCGCAGCAGGGAGGACAGCACCGTGTCCAGACGGTCATCCAGCCTTGACTCCCCGGGAGGTCGGAACCAGTACGCCAGCAGAACCATTGCAAGGGACGCTGCCGTCCCATACTTCATGAATGAAAACCCGCTTCCTCGCTCCATGGCCAGCAGTGGCTGCGGACTCGCTAGCACTCCTACAGCAGCAACGACGAGAACAGCGCTAACTTGACTTGTAAACAAACAAGATTTACAAGGCAAGTGTGCCCGGCGAGGTAAACAAACTGGATTAACAAGACAATTGTCCCCCGGGGTGGCAGTTGAGTTGGTGGATTCAAGCGTGAATGCTGCAGGGTCAACCTCAGTCGCTGCGGAGGGGGAGTGACAACAAAGCGGAAGTAGCTAACAACCTAGCTCGGGGTGGGCACATATTCTTCGGTCGTCACTAGTTACCACAGCCACAAAGTCATAAACCCCGCCCATTTCTACAATTTATCTTCTTAAAATGTGATATTAAACTATTTGTGGTTGTGTGGTAACTAGTGGAAACCACACTCTTCGGCTTGCAGTTTGAGCTAGTCTTTACAGTTGCTGTGGAAGAGACTTTTGAGCTAGCTAGACAGTATTTCCAGGGATGGGCATAACTTACAATGACAAAATACAACTGCAAAATATCCTAAAGACCAATGTATCAAAATAAAATATAAAATACTTTTGCAAAGTATTTTATTTAATAAAATAAAAAATAAAAAAATACAGAAATAGATTTGCAAGTAGCAGCAACAACATTATCAGTAATGGTCACAGAAACGTCTTACTTGCTATGACTGTGATATGTTTAAGCAATAAGGCACGAGGGGGTGTGGTATATGGCCAATATACCGCAGCTAAGGGCTGTTCTTATGCAAAGCAAAGCAGAGTGCCTGGATACTGCCCTTAGCTGTAGTATATTGGCATTATACCACAAACCCAGGAGGTGCCTTATTGCTATTATAAACTGGTTACCAACGTAATTAGAGCAGTAAAAATAAATGTTTTGTCATACCCGTGGTATACAGTCTGTTATAAACTGGGTGGTTCGACCCTGAATGCTGATTGGCTGACAGTCGTAGTATATCACAGGTATGAGGTATGACAAAACATTTGAGGTATGACAAAACATTTATTTTTACTGCTCTAATTAAGTTAGTAACCAGTTCATAATAGCAATAAGGCACCTCGGGGGTTTGTGGTATATGGCTAATATACCACGGCTAAGGGCTGTATCCAGGCACTCTGCGTTGCGTCGTGCTTAAGAACAGCCCTTAGCTGTGGTATATTGGCCATATACCCCACCCCCTCGTGCCTTATTGCTTAAATATACCACGGCTGTCAGCCAATCAGCATTCAGGGCTCGAACCACCCAGTTTATAATGTTATTTATCTACCTTAGTTGAATGCACTGTCACTCTGGATAAGAGCGTCTGCTAAATTACCCAAAATGTTAATGTATATGTAAAAATTAACAACAGCAAAGCACACTGGGAATTGTCATTGGCCTTGTTTCGGGGTGGAGCTCATTAGAGTAATACTCAGCATGCTTTGCAATTGTTAATTTTTACATATACATTTAGTTAATTTAGCAGACGCTCTTATAATAATAATATAATATGCCATTTAGCAGACGCTTTTATCCAAAGCGATTTACAGTCATATGTGCATACATTTTTACGTATGGGTGGTCCCGGGGATCGAACCCACTACCCTGGCATTACAAGCACCATGCTCTACCAATTGAGCTACAGAGGACCATAGTGCCATCAGACTTGTGATACCAATGTAGGGTGAAAGGTGGCCACAAAATTGTATAACCGCTATAAAGAAATGGTATAGAAAAGTATTTTGTATTTTGAAAATACTAATTACAGCTTTTGAAAGTATCTCGTCACAAAATACATTGGAGTGTAGTTCAGCCCAGTGTAAAACAACATACAAAATACTCAGAAGTATTTCAAATACGTATTTCAAATACATGTAACAGAAATACTACCCATCTCTGAGTATTTCTAGTAGATTCTCGCCTACTCATGTAGACAAATTAAGTCCCTAGCTAATTTTGGATGATTCTTTTTTTTTTTAAGTCTGAAAACAATGTTGGATCCATTGGTTGGATCAGCGGTACCTGAGGTCAGATAAGTGCGCACAACGTTGTATCGCCCTCTTGCGGTGACTCTGCTAGACATTCTAGAATGGGTTTTTACAGTGTTCTACTCCAGTGGTTCCCAACCTTTTTCGCTTACTGTACCACCAACTGAATTTAGCTCTGCACGGCGTACCCTTGAAGTACCCCCTCATGCACATTTTGACAGTAAGCCTATGGGCTCATGAGTCCTCTCAAGTACCCACTGTGGATAAGCCTAGTACCCCTGGGTTGGGAACCTCTGTTCTACTCTGCTTAAGTGGTGGAACATAAACACATACATTTTCAGCCATTTTATTCATACCTTTCAAAAAGGGCATCACTATCACTTTCCCTCCACAGAATGTGAGAAAGGGAATAAAGTAAGTAAAGTAAGTATTTGGTCAGCTTTTGCCCTTCTTATTTTTATATATTTTTCCTCATAACAAAATACAAAACATAGCAAGGAATAAAAAAGAAACAAACAAAAACAGGTTTTAGTCTGTTACAAAATGTTACACATTGTCTCAGACAGTACAAGTCAGACCAAATACTTGAAATGTGTCCATCCACTAACACTTAGACAAGCAAGCCTCACTCCAATCTCCTGCTTTTTTACAGAGCATCATTCTAATTGTATTCCTTTTTTGTATCACACATTATTCCTTAATAAAAGTCTACCTAGACCTAATATCTGACATCTGCAATGAAATTGGTTGTTGAAAAAAAAAACATTTTACAACATCTCAAACCATATAACAGGGACTTGTTGCCCTTGCATCAGACTTGATTGTGAAGGTGACCACAGTCCATTCTGTTGTCCACCTCATATTAAAACACACGTTAGAGACTTGACTCATAAATAAAATCTACCGGTACCTTCTACTCTAATATCGTTCAAGGGGAAAGAAATAGTGCCTTATGATTCCATGGAAGCAGAAATATAAAATATTTACATGACAGTCAAGCTAGGTTGGTCTGGCCTGGTTCCATGGTCCTCTGCTCTCTACTACGCCACACTAACACAACATAGTTCTGTCAGGCCAGGGGTGTATTCAGAAGTCGGTTTCCGTAGTCAAATGTTTTGCAACGGAAAACGTTTACTCCAAACGGAAAACGTTTTGCAACGGAAACTATAGTTTCTATTGGACAAATTCAGGTAGGTCCCTCCCCATTTTGTTCTGTTTGCTTCTGTTTGGTTCCTAGCGAATACACCCCAGGTTCATAATACTACAGTGCCTTCAGAAAGTATTCACACCTCTTAACTTTGTGTTTCAGCCTGAATTTAAAATGGATTACATTCAGATTTTTTTGTCACTGGCCTACAAACAATACCCCATAATGTCAAAGTGGAATTACGTTTTACTTACAAATTAAAAGTTGAAATGTCTTTAGTCAATAAGTATTCAATCCCTTTGTTATGGCAAGCCTAAATAAGTTCTGGAGTACAAATTTGCTTAACAAGTCACATAATAAGTTGCATCAACTCACTCTGTGTGCAATAATAGTATTGAACACAATTTTTTTTATGACTACCTCATCTCTGTACACCACACATACAATTATCTGTAAGGTCCCTTAGTCGAGCAGTGAATTTCAAACACAGATTCAACCACAAAGACCAGGGAGGTTTTCCAATGCCTTAAAAAAAAGAAGCTGACATTGAATATCCCTTTGAGCATGGTGAAGTTATTAATTACAGTTTGGATGGTGTATCAATACACCCAGTCACTACAAAGATACAGGCGTCCTTCCTAACTCAGTTGCCAGAGAGGAAGGAAACCACTCATGGATTTCACCATGAGGCCAATGGTGACTTTAAAATAGTTAAAGCGTTTAATGGCTGTGATAAGAGAAAACTGAGGATGGATCAACAACATTGTAGTTACTCCACAATACTAACCTAATTGACAGAGTGAAAAGAAGGAAGCCTGTACAGAATAAAAATATTCCCAAAACTGCATCGTTTGCAACAAGGCACTAAAGTAATACTGCAAATAAAAGTTTGTCCTGAATACAAATAGTTAGTTTGGGGCAAATCCAATACAACACATTACTGAGTACCACTCTTCATATTTTCAAGCATAGTGGTGGCTGCATCATGTTATGGGTATGCTTGTAATCATTAAGGACTGGGGAGTTTTTCAGGAAAGAAAAATAAACAGAATGGAGCTAAGCACAGGCAAAGTCCTAGAGGAAAAGCTGCTTCAGTATGCTTTCCACCAGACACTGGGAGATGAATTCACCTTTCAGCAGGACAATAACCTAAAATACAAGGCCAAATCTACACTGAAGTTGCTTACCAAGAAGACAGTGAATGTTCCTGAGTGGCCAAGATACAGTTTTGACTTAAATCTACTTGAAAATATATGGCAAGACCTGAAAATGGTTATCTAGCAATGATCAACAACCAATTTGACAGAGCTTGAAGAATTTTGAAAAGAATAATGGGCAAATGTTGCACAATCCAGATGCGGAACGCTCTTAGAGACTTACCCAGAAAGACTCACAGCTGTAACCGCTGCCAAAGGTGCTTCTACAAAGTATTGAGTCAGGGGTGTGAATACTTATCCAAATGAGATTTTTCTGTATTTCATTTTCAATACATTTGCAAACATTTCTAAAAACATGTTTTTACTTTGTCATTATGGGATATTGTGTGTAGATGGGTGAGATTTAAAAAATATATTTAATCTACTTTGAATTCTGGCTGTAACACAACAAAATGTGGAATAAGTCAAGGGGTATGAATACTTTCTGAAGGCACTGTAAATAATGAGCCTTGGTCAGTCATTTTATACAGCTTATACACCGAGTAAAAAGCTGTGAGTTGACAATAATAACTATTTCAATACACCAACCCACTCTAGGCTATGTCCCACACGACTGCTGAAACAGTAGACAGTAGTAACATTTACTTCAGCTTGATTTAAACACTTCGCTGAGAAGTCAGGGTTATTCCACTGTGTTGGTCCCAATACATTTTGGCCCAATCTACAGTTCAATTCAATAAATACAACAAAAACAACAGTTTTACATGATTTTGGTTCTCTCTAATAGGCAATTATTTGACAAACAGGGGTTTTAAGCGCCAACAGTAAACACACACACTACATACACAGGATGCTCCCCTATTGAAACATTTCACTCTTGGACTTACATGATCAATCTGGTCTTTAGCAGCTTTGTCTGAATGAACCCAGCTTAAATATTCCAGTGGAACTCACACCAAGGTCTTGCCTTCACAAAAAGCACTGATTCAAGGCAATTTGATTTCCAAATGTCAATGAAAAGTATGCACTTTGACAGTTCAAAAAATAAAACCAACAAAAATGACCCCCATCCACAAAAAAATGACTACCTTTTATAACAGTTCTACAATAAAATGACTAAGTCGCTTTGGATAAAAGCGTCTGCTAAATGGCATATTATTATTATTATTATTATTATAAAAAATAATTTCTAAAGTATTTACATAAACAACTAAAGGCCTTAAATCGTTACTTAAATTAAATTACTATGGAATCTTAAGCACTTTAAAGCATCGTACTGTAGGATAAAAACCTGTCTATTTGTGGGACTATGTGTCACTGTCAATATGGGCCTTCTAGGGCTTACCAAAGGGATTTGAGCCTTTAGCTCCAAACTCCTAGTTCTATTGCTAACAGTAGGCTATCAGAGATGTTGAAAACAGGGTCATGTTCAGGACGGTGCAATATACTGAACGTTGCAGATAGAACTGTCTTGAATAGAGCTGACATGATTCCTTACACTAAGTGTCTGAAAGGCAGGTTTGTTCTACACAGTAATGTTTTTACATTGCTGTGTAGTATCTTTAAGCTGGGTTCACTCAGACAAACCTGCTAAGGACCAGGTTGATCATGTAAGTCCAAGAGTGAAATGTTTCATGTTGGTACTTATAACCAGTTTTTCGAAGAATTGTCTATTGGAGAGACCCACATTGATGTAAAACTGTTGTTTTGTTGTACTTCTTGAATTGAACTGTGGTGCAACTGCCGCCCCTCATGCTGAGTTCAGCTTTTTTGTGACCCCCACCCCCATCGGATATAAAAACATTACTGTGTAGAACAAACCTGCCGCTCGGACACGTAGTGTAAGGAATCATGTCAGCTCTATTCATGACAGTTCTATCCCAGAGTGCTGCTAATTTTGTGCAATTCTGCACGTTTAGCAATGGGGTGTAGAGAAAATGTTGCAATTTTATAACTGATTTCATGCCATTCTACTAATCTTGCCATGGGGCAGAGAGGAAAATTAGCAGTTATAAATATGATATCTGAGTGAGACTGACTAACAAAATCCATGGGGGCCCCCCAGGAGGTAATTCGACCATGATTACTAATTGAGTCACTATCAGTGACTGACATTACAAACGATAAACTGCTGATGCACAACCACATTTTGAAATTGGTCCGAGGGCCTTCAAAAGGGGGGCGGGCCGCCTATTGCCCATCCCTGATCTGAATGTTGGATAACGTTGTGCTCTACTGAACGCACCCCAGGCATCATGGAGTGGCCCATCTGCTCTGGTACGGAGTACTGGGTAAGTGACCACTCAAGATAGATAAAGGAGTGCCTTACTGGACGGCCTTGGTCTTAAGATTGGATGTATGAGCCACAGATACAGGATATAGCTAGACATTTTACTCATTTTTAACAAGACAGCTACTCTATCTGAGAGGGTGCTTCTCATATCAAAGGCTCTTCTAATACCTTTGACATTCAAACATTTGGATTTGCATACCAAGTAAGATGCACCATTGAGAGCAATTCCTGTGTTTATTGTAAACGTTGGCTGTCTGTTAGTTAAATTACACTTACATATATTTTTTAAGCATATCATTTTTTATTACAGCTTAAACTTCACTTTACTTACTAGAAACTAACGTATTTGCAGCAAGACTAGAATTACGACACCTCACGAATGCCACGTGTCTAAAGTGAGTGCTAGCCTCTCCTGATTCTTAAAAACATAAAACAACTTAATATGAAGCAAAAAATCAGAAAGAAATATCTATCATCATCATTGTTGTAAAAAGTACATCTTTACAGATAAAAACACAGAACCCTGAAAATATTTTTGAAGAGACATCACATGCTGGATGAAAGCCAAGGTTTCTGAAGGCGAACGTTCGAGAGCTCCGGCCCTGAAACGTAAAAGCAATACACAAAACCAAAACGCAGAAAGAAAAGGAGCCCAGAAAGCGTTCGTTGTCTTTGTCTCGGAACCCGCAGTCCATCTCAGCAGTGGAATGCTCTTTCTTCCTAAAACGAAGGAAGAGGAGAGGAAAAAGGAGGAGGGGAAGAAGGTAAAATGGAGAGTAACGGGATTCGCCGGGGTGGACGGGATGTGTCTGTGTGCTGTCAGTCAGTCTCTCTACCACACATGCTCAGTAGTATCCTGGGTGGTACTGTTGGCTCCATGGCTTCTGGTTCCAGAACTAAAGATGGAAGACAGAGGTTAAAGGTAAGAGTTTTTAACCATTCCATTGGTCCTAAGGTGCAACGTCCAGCTCCATCAGGAGCAGTACATACCCCCTGCTGCCAGCTCTGGTTGAAGGCCTGAGCCTTGTTCATGCCAAAGTTGCTGTTCTTGTGGAAGCCGCGATTGTTGCCTCCTCTGCCTCTGAACTTCTGCAGAAAACACAACAGCCATCAGACACCTGGGACTGCCAGCTGACCTCCAGTACAATTGGTGAGTTATACAAATGTACTGTATGTTGTTGTTATATACAGAAACCTATATAGAAATTAAATAATCCAACAATCCACTCTAGCTGATAGTCAGACTCGGTGTAGTCGTAGTCAAGGATACTATCAGGTAACTAGTGACCCACCTGTGTGAAGTTGCCCCTGTTGTCCCCACGTCCTCTTCCACCTCCACCTCCTCCGTGGGTTATGCTGCCTCTGTGCATATTGCCTCCCCTGTTACCCCCCATGTTCCCCATGTTGACCCTGCCATGACCACCCCTAGGTGCGACCCCCCTGCTGGGCATGCCCCCGCCCCCCCTGTTGAAGTTGCCCCGGTTGGAGAAGCCCCCTCGGAAGGCCGGAGGAGGGAGGAAACCTCTGGGAGGACGACTGAATCCACCACGAGGTCCTGGGCCTGGGCAGAGACAAACACACAGATCAATATATATATTGTACATACCAAGTACACAAACATACAGACATACACCTCAGGTATTAGAGTTACTTGCAGAGTCAAATACACACTGCTCACCTCCCCTGAAGTTGCTTCTGATCTGGAAGCCTCCTCGCCCCCCCCTCTGTCCCTGACCTCCTCCCCACTGCCCCTGCCCTCTGCCCCCACGGCCGCGGTGGTTGCCCCCTCTCTTGGGCGGCGTGCCACCCTGGTTGGCCTTCTTCTCTGGGGGCAGGGCGGAGCGACTCTCCTCCTTGTACAAGTCCAGCAGCTTGGAGGCCTCGTCCTTCTGCAGCTCCACGAAGCTCACCTCACTGAAGCAATCCCCTGGCTCCGGCAGGGTGTAGATGCCTACAGGGGGAAGGGAGGGAAACAGTCAGATATATCAACCCCTACCAAATCAGTCGGTCAGCCCGAATAGAAGTGTCTGCCAAAGGACTAAAATGTAATGTAAGCTCTCATGTGTTATTGATACAGGTAACAGGTGTTATGGCTGTCAGGTGTTCTAGGTTGCTGTAGCTCACCTTTCATCTTGAGTACGGCGTGCTCGGGGACGTCTTTCCCGTCCGTCTCGGCTTTCTTCTGTGTCCTCTGCTTGTAGTCGTCGTCAGTAGGACACACCACCACAGCCTTCCTCTGGAAGCCTGCAAACAGACACATCTTCCTCCTCTGGGCCGGGGCCGACACATTGGTCTGGCAGAGAGAGAGAGGGAAGAGAGACAGGTACAAGAGTTAAAGTCATATCCAACCATACACCTACTGAAATCATTCCATTTTCACACTGCCATACAACCGAGTAGTATTTGTTTCTCATGATGATGCTGACTTAATAACATTTTGTTTGTTCACAAGGCATCTAAATATTCAAAAACAACGACAATTGAAACGATACACAAAAATAAAAGCTTCAGTGTGGGTAACCATGGTTACCTGGTCCAGGATGTAGTTGCGCTTTTTGCGAGCAGCGATCTCAATGAATTTTCCCAGGAAAAGAGGTGCACGCTGGGAGATGGCGGTTAGTTTGATGACGTCCTTCATTTGGCGTTTCAGACTGGCGATCTGGCAAAGGAGAATAGAGAATTTTGAGGTATGGAATCATCTGACTTTGGGGTAACTGTACCTTCAACCTGAACTGCCCCTTTACGGTGAGCTGTCCCTTTCAGCTGAACTGCCCATTTACGGTGAGCTGTCCCTTTCAGCTGAACTGACCCTTTACGGTGAGCTGTCCCTTTCAGCTGAACTGCCCCTTTACGGTGAGCTGTCCCTTTCAGCTGAACTGCCCCTTTACTGTGAGGTGTCCCTTTCAGCTGAACTGGCCCTTTACGGTGAGCTGTCCCTTTCAGCTGAACTGACCCTTTACGGTGAGCTGTCCCTTTCAGCTGAACTGCCCCTTTACGGTGAGGTGTCCCTTTCAGCTGAACTGCCCCTTTACGGTGAGGTGTCCCTTTCAGCTGAACTGCCCCTTTACGGTGAGGTGTCCCTTTCAGCTGAACTGCCCCTTTACGGTGAGCTGTCCCTTTCAGCTGAACTGCCCCTTTACGGTGAGCTGTCCCTTTCAGCTGAACTGCCCCTTTACGGTGAGCTGTCCCTTTCAGCTGAACTGCCCCTTTACGGTGAGCTGTCCCTTTCAGCTGAACTGCCCCTTTACGGTGAGGTGTCCCTTTCAGCTGAACTGCCCCTTTACGGTGAGCTGTCCCTTTCAGCTGAACTGCCCCTTTACGGTGAGGTGTCCCTTTCAGCTGAACTGCCCCTTTACGGTGAGGTGTCTCTTTAAGGTGAACTGTCCTGTCCCTTTAAGCTGAACTGCTGAACTGTAGAACTGTCCTTTCCCTTTCAGCATCACTCACCATCATCTTCTCCAGGATAGTGTTGGTTCCCAGGATGTTGTATTTCCCTGGGTGCTCCTGAGTGTGCTTGGTGACCCATGCCGTCTTCCCAGCGCCAGGCAGCCCTACCATCACGATCACCTGGGAGAGTAAGAGACATTTGAATCATGGCTGCAACGAAAATACCACATGGGCATTCAATAATATGAAATCCAGCACGCACTCACCTCACAGTCGTCCTTGGCGTCGGGCCCCTTGGGGCCTCGGACCCTCTTGCTCACGGGGACCTGCTGTAGGAAGCAGTAGCCGGCCGGTGGGACGAACAGTGGTGCCTCCCTCTGGCCGAAGTTGAACTCTACAGCACAGTTGTGACAGAGGACGTGAGGGAAGAGGGGCCGTCCATCCAGAGATGCCTTGTCCACCTTGAAGGCCACGCCTAGGTCCTGACCGTTCTTACTGAACGACAGCTCTACCTCCGAGCCTTCAAAGTTCTGGAGGAGGGAGGACAAACATCATCATCATCAGTGGAAAAAGCAGCAGCAGCAGTTTTATCTGTTAGCTGATGTTTTTTTTTAGAAACTTCTCTTGAGACAACAAGTGGCTATTTAGCTCTTTGAGCGAAATGTGACAAACAAAGTGATCATTCAAATATCTTACTATCAGGCATCCGACGACATCGTTTTCGTCGAAGCACTCTCCGAAGTCTACTGTGACACAGTTGGTTGTTTTCCTCCCTTTGGCAGAGAAGGCATACGAGTGTTCCTCCTCTCCTGAGGACGTCAAAGCAGACAGTCACACAGTCAGACAAGGAGTTACCATACAACAGCACAACACACCACAGGTTTCCCTTAGCAGATATCAGGAGTCCACTGAATTCTATTGGTTGGTCTAATGGTTCACTCACCCAGTAACAGTGTTCCATTGGCTAGTGACCAGCCCACCAGAACCTCGTGGATTTCCATGCCTTTACTGGAGATATGTTTTACTGGGATCTTCTCGATGATCTGGGGAGAACACACCGAGGGTGAGGAGTGTGTATGGGTGTTTGTCATGATGTTCTGTCTCTTCACCATCTTGAGGCATCAGTGGTTTTAGGCTGAGTATCTGTAAAGCACTTTGTGACAACTGCTGATGTAAAAAGGGATTTATAAAATAAACTTGTTCGATTGATTGATTGATTGACCACGTGTGTGTGTGTGTGTGTTGTTGATGATGATGATATCTCTCCTCACCTTCATCTCAAAGCAGGCCCTGCCCTGAGCTACTCCGTAGGAAGCCCTGCCTCCAGCCCACAGGTAGGCAAAGCTCTCCATGGTGAGGGATGACGCGCTGTAACGGTCCCGGGACACCTTGAAGTGCAGGTCACTGTTATCTGTGGTCACACACACACACACACACACACACACACACACACACTTGTGAACTTCACAGTTCAAGTAAAAAATGTGCACTGCTGCAGGTGTGTGTGTGTACTCACAGGTGTCCAGGCAGACAGTGGTGTCGTCAAACTCCTCGTCCTCTTCCTCCAGGGGGGGCTGGGGGGACTTGGCCCTGGAAGAGAGCAGATTAAGGGGTGAGGGGTCAGGCAGGGGAGGACACTGGAGGGACACGTCTCTCACTCAAGTGGGCAAACTTAGGCAGGAAATGCCAACAACAAACAGTGAGCCATCGTACTCATGTATAAAAAAAACAGATAATGAAAGAAAAGCATTGCAAGTTTTAATTTTGTAAAGTTAGTGTGGGAGAGGTGATTAAAAACATTATTGTTATCGATCAATAATGACAAACCTCCTGGCATTGACAACTTAGATGGAAAGCTACTGAGGATGGTAGTTGACTCCATTGCCACTCCTATCTGTCATATCTTTAATCTGAGCCTAGAGGAAAGTCTTTGTCCTTTGGATTCAGAGCTATCTATCTAATAGAACTCAGAGGGTATTCTTTAATGGAAGCTTCTCTAATGTCAAACATGTAAAGTGTGGTGTACCGCTGGGCATCTCTCTAGGCCTCTACTCTTTTCTATTTTTACCAATGACCTGCCACTGGCATTAAACAAAGCATGTGTGTCCATGTATGCTGATGATTCAACCATGTATGCATCAGCAACCACAGCTAATGAAGTCACTGAAACCCTTAACAAAGAGTTGCAGTCTGTTTTGGAATGGGTGGCCAGTAATAAACTGGTCCTGAACATCTCTAAAACTAAGAGCATTGCATTTGGTACAAATCATTCCCTAAGTTCTAGACCTCAGCTGAATCTGGTAATGAATGGTGTGGCTGTTGAACAAGTTGAGGAGACTAAATTACTTGGTGTTACCTTAGATTGTAAACGGTCATGGTTAGGGCTGTGGCGGTCACGAAATTTCATCAGCCGGTGATTGTCAAGCAAATAACTGTCGGTCTCACGGTAATTGACCGTTAATTAACATCAACACATTTAGCATCTCCTGGCTTCCACACATAGCCTACAAGCCATTTTAATAAGTCTAATAAATCCATGTAATATAGCCCACACCTTCACAATAAATCCATTTTTTTTAGACAGGTCTAAAGAAGCATGATATGAAGAAAATGTAGTCTATTTCAGAAGAAAATAATAGGATTGTCACGAACAGAAGAGGACCCAAGAGCGCAAGTTCAAATTCAGAGTTCTTTATTCAAGGTTACAGGCGGGAAGAGGAGTCCCAGGGGTGTCAGGGGTCTTTCAGGGTCCTCCTGTGGGTACCTGTGCTCCGGGGGTCACCAAATGTCCGGGGGTGTCCAGTCCAAGTGCTTAGTGTGTGTGTTCCCCAGTGATGGAGCGGCGTATCGGGCTGAGGGTGGTGAAACGTCTGGGCACGCTCATCTGGTGGTCGGAGACCTGGGGGAACACACACACACAACAGCAATATGAATGGCAGGCAGAAGTACAGATCAGGGCTGGGCAAATATCGTGGTGAGAGACAGAAGGCAGAAACGAGTTACCGGAGGGGCTGAAGATCGGAGAGTAGTCGAGGTCCAGAAGGCAGGTTGGGATAGACGGGGCAGTAGAACAAGGAGGCAGTCAAGAAAGGATCGGTATCACAAACAGGAGTCAGAGCGCAGACAGGCAGGTTACTGGTCCGGGTTTGAAGACGATCTGACAGGGCTTGGCTGAAAACCAGGGCTTGATATACTGGGAGAGGTAGTGGGGAAATGCAGTTCAGCTGGCAGAGTAATTAGAACAGAGTGAGGCAAGGTGAGGATGGTGAGTGGGAAATGCAGTGCAGCTGGCCAGGTAACAAGAGCAGAGCAGGGCAGGTGGAGCTAGTTAGGCTGAGTAGAGAGAGGGAGGTGAGCAGAGTGGAAGATAATTGAATGCAATTAATGTTGCTACCAGGGAGAGAGAGTGCTCATGACAGGACCCCCCCCTCCAAGGGACGGCCCCAGAAGTCCCAAGAACAACATCATGCCGGGAGGGTGGAGGGGAGCAGGCGGCGGGTCAGAACTCCTCCGAGCGGTCCGAGTGAATCTCCTCATCCTCAGAAGGAGCTGGAGGGTCACGGTCGGGAGACAGGACAGGCACTGAGACAGGAGCAGGGCGGGCCGGACGGCTAGGAACCCCTCTTGGACGGCCCCTACGGATTGCAGGCTGATCAGGATGTAGTCGGTGGAAGTCAGTGATAAGGGTCCGGTCCACTATCCTCCTGGCCGGGATCCAGGTCCTCTCCTCTGGACCATATCCCTCCCAATCAACGAGGTACTGGAGACCCCCTACCCCTTCGCCTAGAGCGGAGCAGCCGCCGGACGGTGAAGACAGGACCGCCATCTACGAGGCGCGGAGGAGGTGGCGCCGGAGCTGCAGGGACCAGGGGACTTTCATGGACCGGCTTGACCTTGGAGACGTGGAAGGTGGGGTGGACCCGCATGGAAGCGGGCAACTGAAGTCGGACCGCCGTTGGACTGATGACTTTCTGCACAGGAAAAGGACCAATGAAGCGAGGGGCCAGCTTTCGTGATACAACCCGCAGCGGCAGATCCCGGGCAGACAGCCAGACCTTCTGACCAACCCGGTAAGTAGGTGCTGGGGTCCTCCGTCGGTTGGCACCGACGGCGTAGCTGGTTCCAGACTTCAGGAGCACAGTGCGAGCCTGGGCCCAAGTGCGGCGGCAGCGGCGGGCATACGCAAGAGCAGACGGACAGGTGGCATCCGCCTCCTGGCTGGCAAACAGTGGAGGTTGATACCCGTAGACACACTGAAAGGGGGGAGAGCCCGGTGGAGGAACTGGTGAGTGAATTATGGGCATATTCCACCCAGAGCAGGTGTTGAGCCCAGGCCCGGGATTTTGGGAAGCCACACACCTCAGTGCCTTCTCCAGCTCCTGGTTCATGCGTTCAGTCTGGCCGTTTGACTGCGGGTGGAATCCAGACGATAGGCTGGCGGTGGCCCCAAGGAGATGACAGAACTCCTTCCAAAAGGTTGCTGAGAATTGCGGGCCCCGGTCTGACACTATATCCTGGGGTAGGCCATGGATACGAAACACATGTTCCAGGACCACCTGGGAGGTCTCTTTAGCAGAGGGTAGTTTGGGAAGGGGCACGAAGTGGGTCATCTTACTAAAGCGGTCAACAATGGTAAGGATGACTGTGTGTCCGTCAGAGGGCGGAAGGCCCGTAACAAAGTCCAGTGAAACGTGGGACCAGGGCCTCTTGGGTATGAGTAGGGGTTGCAGCAACCCAGCAGGAGGCTGGTTGGGAGTCTTGTTTCGGTTACAAGTGGGACAAGCTCGGATGAATTCTCGGACATCCCGTCTCATCCCCCGCCACCAGAACCGCTGGCGGACCAGATGAAGGGTGCGAGTGATGCCGGGATGACAGGCCAGACGGGATTCGTGCCCCCACTGAATCACAGGTGACCTGAGATTTGCTGGAACAAACAGACGGTTGGGGGGCGCTGGTGCTTGGACCTGGCTGGTCCCGAAGAGCCTCCATGACCTGCTTCTCGATCTCCCAGGTGAGGGCCGCTACGACCAAGTGGCTGGGAAGAATGGGAGCTGTCATGGCGGTGGTCTCGTCCTTCTGAAACATCCGGGAAAGAGCATCAGGTTTGATGTTGCGAGATCCCGGGCGGTAGGAGAGCGTGAAATTGAAGCGCGTAAAGAACAGAGACCACCGCTGTTGACGGGAGTTCAGCCTCCTGGCTGTTTGGATATACTCCAGGTTCTTGTGGTCTGTCCACACTACGAATGGTTCCTTTGACCCCTCTAACCAGTGCCGCCATTCTTCAAGGGCGAGCTTGACAGCCAACAGCTCGCGGTTCCCAATGTCGTAGTTGCATTCGGCAGGGGTTAGCCGACGGGAGTAGAAGGCACAGGGGTGCATCTTGCCATCCTCAGCTGCTCTTTGAGAAAGCACTGCACCCACTCCCACGTCCGAAGCATCTACCTCCACCACAAACTGCCTTGCTGCATCTGGCATCTGGAGGATGGGAGCAGAAGTGAAACATGTCTTGAGGATATTGAAGGCCTTATCAGCAGCTGATGTCCATTGGTACGGTTGTTTAGTGCTGGTTAGCGCCGTGAGGGGTGCAGCCACTGTGCTATAGTTTCTGATGAATCTCCTATAAAAAGTTGGCAAAGCCCAGGAACTGTTGCAACTTCTTCCGAGACTCAGGAACTGGCCAGGAAGTGACAGCCGACACCTTCGTGAGATCCATCTGAATGCTGCCCTCGGTCACCACATACCCCAGGAATGAAACGGTCTTGGCATGGAACTCGCACTTCTCTGCCTTCACGAAAAGAGAGTTCTCCAGCAGGCGGCGCAGGACCAACCGGACGTGGTGCGTGTGTTCTGACAGAGTCTTTGAGAATATTAAAATATCGTCAAGGTACACAAATACGAACGTATTTAGCATGTCCCTGAGGATATCATTCACTAGGGCTTGAAAAACTGCTGGGGCATTGGTGAGGCCGAAGGGCATGACGAGATATTCATAGTGGCCGGTTGGTGTGTTGAACGCTGTCTTCCATTCGTCTCCCTCCCTCATCCGCACCAGATGGTAGGCATTGCGAAGGTCCAGCTTAGTGAATACAGTGGCTCCCTGCAGCAGTTCGAAGGCAGACGAAAGTAAGGGCAGTGGGTAGCGATTCTTAACCGTGATGTCGTTCAGACCCCGGTAATCTATGCATGGACGAAGAGAACCGTCCTTCTTGCCGACAAAGAAGAATCCCGCTCCTGCGGGGGAAGACGACGGTCTAATTATCCCGGAGGCAAGAGAGTCATTAATGTAGTCCTCCATGGCCTTTCTTTCCGGGGCTGACAGTGAATACAGACGACCCTTGGGAGGTGCTGTGCCAGGCAGGAGATCAATCGCGCAGTCATAGGGTCTGTGTGGGGGGTAGAGATGTCGCCTTGGATTTGTTGAACACCTCTTTCAGGCTGTGGTAACAGGCCGGAACATTGGATATGTCGGAGGTAGCGCTAGATCCTTCCCGGTGAACGGGCAGGGTGGCCCCCCTTAAACAGGTCTGGTGACAACTCCTTCCCCACTCACGGACTGTTCCTGTCTCCCAGTCGATGTGGGGGTTGTGCTGACGGAGCCACGGGTATCCAAGAATGAGTGGTTGGCCAGGTGAGTGTAGGAGGTGAAACTGGATGGACTCCTGGTGGTTTCCTGACAGCAGGATTGTCACAGGGGCGGAGATATGAGTGACAGTGCCAAGATGATGCCCATCCAGGGCTCGTGCAGGAATGGGTTGTGTCAGTTGATGATGGTTCACGCCCAGTTGCTGTGCAAGCTCAGGGTCCATGATGTTTGCTTCGGCTCCGGAATCCACAAGGGCGGCCAATGTATGAGTCTTGTCAGAAAGCTGAAGGCGGAGATGAAGCAGGGTCTTTCGGATGGAGGGAGACTGAAGGCTTGTTGAGCTCACCCGGATCTCCCCTACACCTGGTGAGCTGCGGCTTTTGCCGGACAAGTAGCGACACGGTGATTCTCGCCACCACAGTAGAGGCAAAGGTTGGAGCTTAGACGGCGCCGACGCTCCTCGGGAGTCAGAGAGGCACGGCCAATCTCCATGGGCTCAGGCTGATTGAGTTGGCTATGGGACTTGACAGGCAGGGGCTGGACAGAAGCGGTATCGACCCGAGTACGGATGGCAGGTTGACTGAGACGGCCCTTCTCCCTCCTCCGGGTCTGTATACGGCGGTCAATGCGAACGGCAAGGTCAATGGCGGCATCAAGCGTTGAGGGCGGGTCATGGGAAACAAGCTCGTCCTTGATATAGTCCGCCAGGCTATGGAGGAAGGCTTGCACCAGTGCCTCTGGGTTAAACGAGCTTTGACTGGCCAGGGTACGAAAGTCAATGGAGAAGTCTGCCACTGTCCGATTGCCCTGACGGATGGTGAGCAGAGCTTGTGACGCTTCGGCTGTTGGCGAGCCTAGGTCAAAGACCTTTAACATCTCCTCCTCAAAGGCACTGAAGGAGGCACAGGCTGGGGTTTGCCGGTCGAATTCCGCCGTTCCCCACAACCGAGCTCGACCGGTGAGATGTGTGATGACATACCCCACCTTGGCTCCCTCTGTTGAGAAAGTCCTGGGCTGTAGTGCAAACTGGATTCGGCAGCTGCTCAAGAATGGTCTTACTTGCTTCTGGTTGCCATCAAAAGCGTTCCGGGTTCCCAATCCTTGGTTCAGGAGCGTGGGGATCTGGTGGCAGCACTGCCGGGCCTGCAGCATTGGGACCTCCAGCGGAGGGATGAAGGAGTATCGGTGGTACAGGAACAAAAGGACCAGGGGGGTGCAGGTGGAGTAGCCGGGCTTGAGAGTAGTTGCAGGGCTTGGGCTAGCTGTTGTTGCTGCAGTTGGAACTGTTGTTGCTGCTGGTTGAATAGCTGGAGAAGGGAAGCGATGTCGCCAGCCATCCGATTTATGTCTCCCTCAGAGCGTTCCAGTCGCTGTAGGGCAGTCCTCTCTGGCTCTTCCTCCATCGTGGTCAGGGAGTGCGCTGGGTCCATGATGGTCAGATCGTTCTGTCACGAACAGAAGAGGACCCAAGAGCGCAAGTTCAAATTCAGAGTTCTTTATTCAAGGTTACAGGCGGGAAGAGGAGTCCCAGGGGTGTCAGGGGTCTTTCAGGGTCCTCCTGTGGGTACCTGTGCTCCGGGGGTCACCAAATGTCCGGGGGTGTCCAGTCCAAGTGCTTAGTGTGTGTGTTCCCCAGTGATGGAGCGGCGTATCGGGCTGAGGGTGGTGAAACGTCTGGGCACGCTCATCTGGTGGTCGGAGACCTGGGGGAACACACACACACAACAGCAATATGAATGGCAGGCAGAAGTACAGATCAGGGCTGGGCAAATATCGTGGTGAGAGACAGAAGGCAGAAACGAGTTACCGGAGGGGCTGAAGATCGGAGAGTAGTCGAGGTCCAGAAGGCAGGTTGGGATAGACGGGGCAGTAGAACAAGGAGGCAGTCAAGAAAGGATCGGTATCACAAACAGGAGTCAGAGCGCAGACAGGCAGGTTACTGGTCCGGGTTTGAAGACGATCTGACAGGGCTTGGCTGAAAACCAGGGCTTGATATACTGGGAGAGGTAGTGGGGAAATGCAGTTCAGCTGGCAGAGTAATTAGAACAGAGTGAGGCAAGGTGAGGATGGTGAGTGGGAAATGCAGTGCAGCTGGCCAGGTAACAAGAGCAGAGCAGGGCAGGTGGAGCTAGTTAGGCTGAGTAGAGAGAGGGAGGTGAGCAGAGTGGAAGATAATTGAATGCAATTAATGTTGCTACCAGGGAGAGAGAGTGCTCATGACAAGGATACTCTTGAGTTGTCCTTATTTTAGGTCCTGATCTGCCTATGCCAAATGACTGTGGGCTACACTAGTTTAATTTAGCAGACAAGATTTGCTTATGATTCCGTGGCATTATTTTGTATTATTTTATAGTATCAAGAATACAATTGAACAAAGCTGAATAAAAAATAAATATTTTCTCCAAATGATTTGAGGGAGTGCGCACATGCGGCTATTCTGTGTTGAGTGGTTAACATTTTATATTTTAGTCATTTAGCAGACGCTCTTATCCAGAGCGACTTACAGTTAGTGAGTGCACACATTTTTTCCCCCCCATACTGCCCCCCTGTGGGAATCGAACCCACAACCCTGGCGTTGCAAGCGCCATGCTCTACCAACTGAGCTACACGGGTACTCCTATATGCTTAATTTAGAGTTATTAATGTAACTTTAGTTATTCTAACAACGTTGGGCTATATGTTTTGATTTTTAATACATTGAAAGGCTGCATGCAAAAGTCGCTTGAAAAGGCATGAGCTCTGCTTAGTTTTTTGCGCAGGCTGTACACACTCCAATAGTCTCTCATTCACAATTTGACAAGCATTTGATAATGCCTCAAATTTCACGGCGGCATCCCCTTTGCCGTAATGCACCCTAAAAAAAAACATGCCTTTTGCGGCGCGTAGTGCTGCATTGTGCCCTTCTCCCGGAGTGTGCTGCGCAATCCGAAACGTCTCTAACTCGCACTGCTCTCCTTCACGTGATCGGGTTTTTCTCACTGGCTACAAGTTAAGACAGACACATCCGGGACGCAACTGCGCGCGTTCTTATCCAATTCCGAGGTGCATGTTGAAAATGTTGGAAGAACTGTCCACATTTACTTTTCGTCAGCCAACAAGATGAGTAGGCCTTACGAACAGCAAATGCACTAGCCTATGTCAATCTACTATCCCCCATAGTACAAAAATCGACCTATTATATTCTGTGCGATAAATAAATATTCCAAACATAGTCTGGGACAGTTGCGGGATTCGATAGATCCCAAATTAATACAACCACTAGCATCAAAAAACCTTTTTATGCAATGTGGCTGACGCAACAGATCATAACGTTTAGCTTAAAATGTTGATAAACTATTAGGCTATTTCTTCACATTATAAGCGCAGCAATGCACACATGGTAGTAGGCTATAAGCGCGTATGTTCCAATAGCTGAAAACACCATTATCAAAAGTGACCGCAAATGCAATTATGCATGTAATGCTTTTATTATAAAAGGTGAATTTTTTGGGTGAAAATTATCTTCCCCAAATTTGAAACTCACGCGCTGCTTATATATGCCAGTTAGGCTCTACACCCCTTGTAAAGCGGATTAATGTGCTTAATTTTAAGAAGTTATTTGGCCACTTTAGTTGTGATCCAAACCTTATTAAAACATATAGGCCTATGGGCTAGGGTACATGAGGTGTGCCACTATGATTCGAAAAAGTTGCAAAAAAAAGCTTTGTTTCTTATGCTGGGCATCATTCACAAGTGATAATATATAATTCACAAGTGATAGGCTAATATTGTCACCCATCAGACTATTCTTGATTTCATCTTGTCTTTACTAAATAATATATGTATGACATTTGTTTTGATTTAGAATGGACCATTATCATGCACCTGTATCGAAACTGTCACACTCTGGCTCCGGGACTTTGTATTTGAGCCAGGGTGTATTCGTTTTGTTGGGTTTGGTTTGGTTATGTTGGGTATTTGGGTGTGTTTGGTTTTGGTTGTTCTTGTTAGTCATATGACTCCCAATCGGAGGTAACGAGTGTCAGCTGTCGGCTCGTTATCTCTGATTGGGAGCCATATTTAAACTATGTGTTTTCACCTTGTGGTTGTGGGTTTTTGTTCCGTTTCAGTCATTTGATACTGAGGACTTCACGATTCGTCTTTGTTTATTGTTTTGTTCGAGTACGTTGTTTAATAAAGTAATGTTCGCTACCAACGCTGCGTTTTGGTCCACTCACTATGCAGACGATCGTGACAGAAACAGGTGCAGCGGGAAAAAATAGATGTCATCTATGCACTTAAATAGCAAATGGAGGACGCTTTTCCCCGTGTTTTATTTCATGCCAGCCAGGTAGGCTATACTCCTTTTGTAAATATAAGAAATGTGCTTAATATGAGGAAAGTTGAGAAATAAATATAGTAGGCCTAGCCTATAGAAAGCTGATGGGATCCTCCTCTTTTTATTAGAGGCCATCACTCTGTTTTCTCCCACAATTGCATAGCCTATAGAAATGTTGAGCAACATGAGCTCATGGGCTCTCATGAAGTGTTTGATTAGATTTTCGAAAACATTTGCATTGACGTCAGAGTGATAAGAGGGACAATAGAGTTCTGAGTACCAGGCAGTTAGCAAGTTTGGTAGGCTACTAATGACCAGCAGCAGCATCAGAGCTTGGAGAAGCCTAATTACCGTGACTAAATGGTCATGTGGTATTTGACTGACTTCATGACTCGTGACAGCCGGTGTGGCGGTAATACGGTCACCGCAACAGCCCTAGTCATGGTCAAAACATATAGATTCAATGGTTGTAAAGATGGGGAGAGGTCTGTCCATAATATAAAGAGATTATCTGTATTTTTAACACCACACTCCACAAAGCAAGTCCTGCAGGCTCTAGTTTGATCTTATCTTGATTATTACCTAGTTAAGCTGCAGCTGGACCAGAACAGAGTGGCACGTCTTGCTCTTCATTGTAATCAGATATATTAATACTATACAGTGAGGGAAAAAAGTATTTGATCCCCTGCTGATTTTGTACGTTTGCCCACTGACAAAGAAATGATCAGTCTATAATTTTAATGGTAGGTTTATTTGAACAGTGAGAGACAGAATAACAACAAAAACAACATGTCAAAAATGTTATAAAATGATTTGCATTTTAATGGAGGGAAATAAGTATTTGACCCCCTCTCAATCAGAAAGATTTCTGGCTCCCAGGTGTCTTTTATACAGGTAACGAGCTGAGATTAGGAGCACACTCTTAAAGGGACCAAAGAGCTCTCCAAGGATGTCAGGGACAAGATTGTAGACCTACACAAGGCTGGAATGGGCTACAAGACCATCGCCAAGCAGCTTGGTGAGAAGGTGACAACAATTGGTGCGATTATTTGCAAATGGAAGAAACACAAAATAACTGTCAATCTCCCTCGGCCTGGGGCTCCATGCAAGATCTTACCTCGTGGAGTTGCAATGGTCATGAGAACGGTGAGGAATCAGCCCAGAACTACACGGGAGGATCTTGTCAATGATCTCAAGGCAGCTGGGACCATAGTCACCAAGAAAACAATTGGTAACACACTACGCCGTGAAGGACTGAAATCCTGCAGCGCCCGCAAGGTCCCCCTGCTCAAGAAAGCACATATACATGCCCGTCTGAAGTTTGCCAATGAACATCTGAATCATTCAGAGGAGAACTGGGTGAAAGTGTTGTGGTCAGATGAGACCAAAATGGAGCTCTTTGGCATCAACTCAACTCGCTGTATTTTGGAGGAGGAGGAATGCTGCCTATGACCCCAAGAACACCATCCCCACCATCAAACATGGAGGTGGAAACATTATGATAACGGGGGGGGTTCTGCTAAAGGGACAGGACAACTTCACCGCATCAAAGGGACGATGGACGGGGCCAAGTACCGTCAAATCTTGGGTGAGAACCTCCTTCCCTCAGCCAGGGCATTGAAAATGGGTCGTGGATGGGTATTCCAGCATGACAATGAACCAAAACACACGGCCAAGGCAACAAAGGAGAGGCTCAAGAAGAAGCACATTAAGGTCCTGGAGTGGCCTAGCCAGTCTCCAGACCTTAATCCCATAGAAAATCTGTGGAGGGAGCTGAAGGTTCGAGTTGCCAAACGTCAGCCTCGAAACCTTAATGACTTGGAGAAGATCTGCAAAGAGGAGTGGGACAAAATCCCTCCTGAGATGTGTGCAAACCTGGTGGCAAACTACAAGAAACATCTGACCTGTGATTGCCAACAAGGGTTTTGCCACCAAGTACTAAGTCATGTTTTGCAGAGGGGTCAAATACTTATTTCCCTCATTAAAATGCTAATCAATTTATAACATTTTTGACATGCGTTTTTCTGGATTTTGTTGGTGTTATTCTGTCTCTCACTGTTCAAATAAACCTACCATTAAAATTATAGACTGATAATTTCTTTGTCAGTGGGCAAACGTACAAAATCAGCAGGGGATCAAATACTTTTTTCCCTCACTGTACATGCCAGTCTAAGAGTTGAGGAAAGACTGACTGCGTCATTTCTTGTTTTTATAAGAAACATGTGTTGGAAATTCCAAATTGTTTGCATAGTCAACTTACACACAGCACTGACACGCACACTTACCCCACCAGATACGCCACCAGGGGTCTTTTCACAGTCCCCAGGTCCAGGACAAATTCAAGGAAACGTACAGTATTATACAGAGCCATGAGTGCATGGAACTCCCTTCCATCTTATATAGCGCAAGTGAACAGCAAACCTGGCTTCGAAAAACATAAAGCAACACCTCACGGCAGAACGTCTCACCCCCATGTGACCTACTTGTTGTTTGTATGTACTGACATGTATGTGTAACGGATAGATGCACACATACCCACACACACACACACTACATGTTCATGTTTTTAAATGTACAGTACCAGTCAAAAGTTTGGACACATCTACTCATTCCAGGGTTTTTCTTCATTTTTACAATTTTTTTTACATTGTAGAATAATAGTGAAGATATCACAACTATGAAATAACACATATGGAATCATCTAGTAACAAACAAAGTGTTAAACAAATCAAAATATATTTTATATTTGAGATTCTTCAAAGTAGCCACCCTTTGCCTTGATGACAGCTTTGCACACTCTTGGCATTCTCTCAACCAGCTTCATGAGGTAGTCACCTGGAATGCATTTCAATTAACAGGTGTGCCTTGTTAAAAGGTCATTTGTGGAATTTCTTTCCTTGTTAATCATTTGAGCCAATCAGTTGAGTTGTGACAAGATAGGGGGGGTGTATACAGAAGATAGCCCTATTTGGTAAAAGACCAAGTCCATATTATGGCAAGAACAGCTCAATTAAGCAAAGAGAAACGACAGTCCATCATTACTTTAAGACATGAAGGTCAGTCAATTGGAATGGAACATTTCAAGAACTTTGAAAGTTTCTTCAAGTGCAGTCGCAAAAACCATCAACCGCTATGATGAAACTGGCTCTCATGAGGACCGCCACAGGAAAGGAAGACCTAGAGTTACCTCTGCTGCAGAGGATAAGTTCATTAGAGTTACCAGCCTCAGAAATTACAGCCCAAATATGTGCTTCACAGAGTTCAAGTAACAGACACATCTCAACATCATCTGTTTAGAGGAGACTGCATGAATCAGGCCTTCATGGTCGAATTGCTGCATAGAAACCACTACTAAAGGACACCAATAAGAAAAAGAGACTTGCTTGGGCCAAGAAACACAAGCAATGGACATTTGACCGGTGGAAATCTGTCCTTTGTTCTGAAGTCCACATTAGAGATGTTTGGTTCCAACCGCTTTGTCTTTGTGAGACGCAGTGTAGGTGAACGGATTATCTCCACTTGTGTAGTTCCCACCGTGAAGCATGGAGGAGATGTGATGGTGTGGGGGTGCTTTGCTGGTGACACTGTCACTGGTGACAAATTCAAGGCACACTTAACCAGCATGGCTACCACAGCATTCTGCAGCGATACGCCATCCCATCTGGTTTGGGCTTAGTGGGACAATCATTTGTTTTTCAACAGGACAATGACCCAACACACCTCCAGGCAATGTAAGGGATATTTGACCAAGAAGGAGAGTGATGGAGTGCTGCATCAGATGACCTGACCTCCACAATCCCCCGACCTAAACCCAATTGAGATGGTTTGGGATGAGTTGGACCGCAGAGTGAAGGAAAAGCAGCCAACAAGTGCTCAGCATATGTGGGAACTCCTTCAAGACTGTTGGAAAAGCATTCCAGGTGAAGCTGGTTGAGAGAATGCCAAGCGTGTGCAAAGCTGTCATCAAGGCAAAGGGTGGCTACTTTGAAGAATCTAAAATTTAAGGCCGCACTCAATGAGCTGTATACGGCCATAAGCAAACAGGAAAACGCTCATCCAGAGGCGGCGCTCCTAGTGGCCGGGGACTTTAATGCAGGGAAACTTAAATCCGTTTGACCTAATTTATACCAGCATGTTAAATGTGCAACCAGAGGGAAAAAAACTCTAGACCACATTTACTCCACACACAGAGACGCGTACAAAGCTCTCCCCCGCCCTCCATTTGGAAAATCTGACCATAATTCTATCCTCCTGATTTCTGCAAGCAAAAACTAAAGCAGGAAGCACCAGTGACTCGTCAATAAAAAAGTGGTCAGATGAAGCAGATGCTAAGCTACAGGACTGTTTTGCTAGCACAGACTGGAATATGTTCTGGGATTCTTCCGATGGCATTGAGGAGTACACCACATCAGTCACTGGCATCATCAATAAGTGCATCGATGACGTCGTCCCCAGTGACTGTACGTACCCCAACCAGAAGCCATGGATTACAGGCAATATCCGCACTGAGCTAAAGGGTAGAGCTGCCGCTTTCAAGGAGCGGGACTCTAACCCGGAAGCTTATAAGAAATCCCGCTATGCCCTCCGACGAACCATCAAACAGGCAAAGCGTCAATACAGGACTAAGATTGAATCGTACTACACCGTCTCCGACGCTCGTCGAATGTGGCAGGGCTTGCAAACTATTACAGACTACAAAGGGAAGCACAGCCGCGAGCTGCCCAGTGACACGAGCCTACCAGACGAGCTAAATTTATTCTATTCTCGCTTCGAGGCAAGTAAAACTGAAACATGCATGAGAGCATCAGCTGTTCCGGATGACTGTGTGATCACGTTCTCCGTAGCCGATGTGAGTACGACCTTTAAACAGGTCAATATTCACAAGGCCGCAGGATTACCAGGACGTGTACTCCGATCCGAGCATGCGCTGACCAACTGGCAAGTGTCTTCACTGACATTTTCAAACTCTCCCTGTCTGAGTCTGTAATACCAACATGTTTCAAGCAGACCACCATAGTCCCTGTCCACAAGAACACTAAGGTAACCTGCCTAAATGACTACTGACCCATAGCACTCACGTCTGTAGCCATGAAGTGCTTTGAAAGGCTGGTCATGGCTCACATCAACACCATTATTCCAGAAACCATAGACCCACTTCAATTTGCATATGGCCCCAACAGATCCACAGATGATGCAATCTCTATTGCGCTCCACACTGCCCTTTCACACCTGGACAAAAGGAACACCTATGTGAGAATGCTATTCAATGACTACAGCTCAGCGTTCAACACCATAGTGCCCTCAAAGCTCATCACTAAGCTAAGGACCCTGGGACTAAACACCTCCCTCTGCAACTGAATCCTGGACTTCCTGACGGGCCGCCCCCAGGTTGTAAGGGTAGGTAACAACACATCCGCCACGCTGATCCTCAACACAGGGGCCCCTCAGGGGTGCGTGCTCAGTCCCCTCCTGTACTCCCTGTTCACTCATGACTGCATGGCCAGGCACGACTCCAACACCATCATTAAGTTTGCCGATGACACAACAGTGCTAGGCCTGATCACCAACAACGACGAGACAGCCTATAGGGAGGAGGTCAGAGACCTGTGGCCGTGTGGTGCCAGGACAACAACCTCTCCCTCAACGTGATCAATACAAAGGAAATGATTGTGGACTACAGGAAAAAGAAGAGGACCGAGCACGCCCCCATTCTCATCGACAGGGCTGTAGTGGAGCAGGTTGAGAGCTTCAAGTTCCTTGGTGTCCACATCACCAACAAACTAACATGGTCCAAGCATGAAGAGGGCACGACAAAACCCATTCCCCCTAAGGAGACTGAAAAGATTTGGTATGGGTCCTCAGATCCTCAAAAGGTTCTACAGCTGCACCATCGAGAGCATCTTGACTGGTTGCATCACTGCCTGGTATGGCAACTGCTCGGCCTCCGACCGCAAGGCACTACAGAGGGTAGTGCGTACGGCCCAGTACATCACTGGGGCCAAGCTTCCTGCCATCCAGGACCTCTATACCAGGCGGTGTCAGAGGAAGGATCTATAAATTGTCAAAGACTCCAGCCACCGTAGTCATAGACTGTTCTCTCTGCTACCGCAAGGCAAGTGGTACCGGAGCGCCAATTCTAGGTCCAAGAGGCTTCTAAACAGCTTCTACCCCCAAGCCATAAGACTCCTGAACATCAAATCAAATGGCTACCCAGACTATTTGCATTGCCCCCCCCACCCACCCCTCTTTAAAGCTGCTGCTACTCTCTGTTTATTATCTATGCATAGTCACTTTAATAACTCTACTTACATGTACATATTACCCCAATTACTCGACTAACCGGTACCCCCTGTATATAGCCTCGCTATTGTTATTTTTACTGCTGCTCTTTAATTATTTGTTACCTTTATTTCGTATTATTTTATATAGTATTTTTTTGTATATTTGTTTGTTTGTTTTTGATTGATATTTTTACTTTTTAAATTATTATAGTTTTTGTTTTTATAATATTATTATTATTATTATTTGTATTCTTTCTTAAAACTGCATTGTTGGTTAAGGGCTTGTAAGTAAGAATTTCACTGTAATGTCTACACCTGTTGTATTTGGCGCTTGTGACAAATACAATTTTATTTGAAATATAAAATATATTTTGATTTGTTTAACACTTTTTGGATTACTACATGATTCCATATGTGTTATTTCATAGTTTTGTTCTCTTCACTATTATTCTACAATGTAGAAAATAGTTAAAATAAAGAAAAACCCTTGAATGAGTAGGTGTGTCCAAACTTTTGACTGGTACTGTATGTAAATTGTCTGTAATGTATTTTTCGTTATATGTCAGACCCCAGTAAGACTAGCTGTCGCCATTGGCGTCGGCTAATGGGGATCCTAATAAATCGAATCACTCTCAGAATTTAAAACAAAACCTATCATTGTATGGGTTTCAATTAACTACTTTGGTGCATGCAGGCGTAAATGTTGCTTTGGGGGCCTTTGTGTCTCAACTAGAGAATAATATAGGGGAAAGACTGCACTAGGCTACATTTTGACCAGTTCTGACAGGATTTTTCAACAATGGAGTTAAAGTTGTAATGGTCAAATGCTTGTCGCATTCTTCAGTATGAAACTGCGGGGCGTGATAAAACAAATCAGTCAGAAATGTAACCTAAAGTTCACCAATGTCACTCTCACTCTCACACTCACACTCACACTCACACACTTTTATTGCAGCCTACCATGGGGAAAAAATAGAGCATATAAAAGTTGCCTAAGCTTAACACAACTGGACAGACAGAGAGAGAGACAGACAGATACTTAATTGGTGCACTTGTTCTACAGACCACCCCACCCTATTTTGTCCCACAGCGCGAGGGTCAGGCACCCTCCCAGCGGCATCCAGACTTTCCCATTCAATAAAGCATCCCCCCAGACCACACCATAACCCTTCCTATCACTAACTAGCTATAGCACCAACCACCATTACCTACACTACAGTTGGGCTTTGCATGCATACTGTCAACCCTGTATTCAGTAATAACAGGTTATAGTAAGGTAATGCCCATGTAGAGGTAAATTGAAAAAATTATGTTTCTTAGCAGCAGGGGTCAGGGGTAGCATTAAGGACTGTGTTGGCTGTTAATGTCAACACAGCAGGTCGATAAGGCAGAGAGCTGGGAGTTGTACAGGCCAGGGCGACTCGGAGCTAACCAAGGGTTAACCCGGCTACTGCACCATCCTTACCGGCTGTACTTGCTTTCTTCAATAAACTCAAAGTAGCCCCTTCCATGTTCCTCCCGGCGTCTCTTAACACCCTTCTTATTCTTCTGCTCAGCGCTCGTGTCTTTGTCCGCATCCCCTTTGGAAATAAAACAATAACAAAGCAGGTATTGAGGTGCGTCCCGCCCCCCAAGTGTGCGGTGCGTCCCGACCCAGGTGTTACATGATGGTCCACACAGTTCAGCTAGGTGGCTAGGTAGGTGTTTTGGTTTGTCAGGTATCTACATGAGTTGCAATGTATCCACTACAAAGGGAAGGGTAGATCTTAAAATAATTAAAGATATGGTGATCTGGAGTCATGAATAACAAGGACCCATCAAAAGCAATAACAATACCCCCTTTAATACCAGTTAGTACCCCCCCCCCCATGGATATTGATATGTTTGTGAAGGACCACACATTTTCAGTTTCTACAGCCATGCCAGCCTTGACCAAATACTAACTCAGTATTTACTGTATTAATAAAATGTTAAAAAACAAACCAAGCTAGATACGACTAGCAGCTAGCTAGATAACTTGTCTTTCACATTTCCTAAAACCAAGGTTATAAAACTAGGCTATGCGCACAGACTTATTTATACCTATGGAATAACAAACCGTCTCACGGGAAAATATAGTCAGCCTGCTGCGTTCTCTCTCGCCAGTAGGAGCCACTGTTTCGCACTTTAGCAGCTAATGCTAGCTAGCTAACTAGCCAACGACCAACTGCACACCAGAAAGTGTATCTTTGTCTGCCGCTTGAAGAAATGCAAACCCGGCACACAAAACCAGTGCGTAAAAACATACACCTGTCAAGTGCAACCGTACAAAACCTTATTGTCTACAAGTAGCTAGCTACATGGATCCTCGCAGAAATTCCGACCTAGCTGGCAAGCTTAGCAGGCTAACCGGTTGACCTATCTTTGATTCTGAACTGTCATTCAAGACGTGAACGCTAGCCGCTGCACCATGCAGCAGGGTCGATTAGCTGGCTTGCATCGCTTACCCTCGCCAGGGAGAGCCCCTAGTGCAGCAGCATCATCATCATCATCATCATCATCGAATTTGTCCATCTCCTCCTCCTCATCATCATCATCATCATCATCATCTTTCAGTAGAGCATCTTCATCCTCGTCCGATTTATCCATATCTACTCCCGCATCCTCCTCTTCCCCCATATCATCGTCGATATCGGCGCATTCATTCTCTGCTTTCCCTTCGCCACTATCTCCATCCTCCACTCCGTCCGCCTCCATGCTCTCCTCAACCAGGTCTTCATCCAAGTCCTCCACGCCCATGTCATTCAGGCCGACAGCCCCGTCGCCTTGGCGGTCGTTCTCCCCGGACTCAGCTCCTCCGGCTAGAGCCTCTTCATTAAGCGCGGCCTGCAGCCGGTCCATAAGATCCGCCTTCAGCCCCTTGTCCGATAGCTGCCTCTTCTTCAACTCGTCCTTCAACTCGTTTACCTTTAACTTCTTCACGTTGATAGAGCTCATTGTGTTATCTATTAAATAATTAAATAAATATCGATACAATTCGATAAAAAAATCCCTATTGTCGACTGTGTTTTTGAAATTCGAAACACGAAGACAAAAGCCCGGTGCAACGATGGCGGACTTGGTGATAGCAGTCGCCTATAATTTCCACTGCGCCAAGCCCGCACCCTTTCTAACCACGTCCCACTACTGACATCTGTGCTGCTGCTGAGAGCATGCCAGGGGCAGTAATATAGCCCTACCGTAATGACACGAATAAACCAGTCAGCTTTTATTCAGTAGTCTCATACCACATAACAGCCGTGCATCCCTACCGTGGCTTTTATCTATCGTTGTGGCCAAAGGCTACCGTCATCATTGACATATGAAGCTAATATTTTTCACAATTCGTTACGCATCCAAAAAAGTCTGGCTTTGGACCGTGCAATAGAAATATACACTTATTTTATAAATGAGACATTAGAACACATAAACTGACATTCACTGTCAGTGTGGCCAGAACCTTCTATCTGGCCATTTATTTCCCTATTTTAATTGGTGCTTTTGTTGTGAAATACTGAATCTAACTGTTGGACTAAAATCAACTAGGGCCACATTCAGTTGCCAAACGTTATCGAACGTTGCAGATAGAAATGTAATGAATAGAGCCAACAGATTGCTTGTTGTCGGAGAGGCATGTTTGTTCTATATTAATAGTTTCTATTTGAATTTTCCAAAACGTTGAGTCCTGCCCTATTTCAGAGTGGTCCTGCCAATCAAAAGCTAGATATGGTCTCCGAGCAACAACAGTAAATAAAGAAAATGGCGGAAGACAAGGACAGCGCAGGTATGAAATGGGCTTCAAAATCAATTTAAAGACTTATTTTATCGCTCTAACTTGTAGATAAAACTAATTTGAGATCAATTTGAAAGGTGGCACTAGTTTCAGCTAACGACAGGCTTTTGATTTGTCTGTTGTATTTGCTGTTGTAGAGGCCATAGTAGCTGAGGTCCACAAGAAGATCAGCGGTGCTTTTGATGTGTTTGACCACGAGTTCAACAAGACAGTGGATGTCAGGTGAGCAGAAGTGCACTTTCTTGCAGTAACACCATTTCTACCAGAGATGCGCCTCGGATAGACACATAGCTAATATAATACAGTGCGCGGCACGGTACCATTGTTGGCCTCTTAAATTTTCTGAGATTGGACTAGCTTGGTTAGTTTACAGTGGTGAGTTCCAGAGTGATTTTCCCGATTCACCTTGGTTATTCCTGACATAAGGTATCACAGATATAGCCAGGCCCACTTAGACAGGCTTACAACAGATATGATACTAAATAGGCATACCACACTGATTTAGGTTTATACAGTGTTGTATTCTATGGTGGTGGTGTTCTCATTCTGGTGCTGTGCTTCTGTCAAAGGGAGATAGGCACTATCATCCGCTCCCTGGGCTGCTTCCCTAACGAAGGGGAGCTACATGACGTCATAGCAGAGGTAAGGGCATCCTTTTGATCAGAGACATAATAACATAATAATAATATACAGTATGTCATTTAGCAGATGCTTTTATCCAAAGTGGTTTATAGTCAACCGTGCATACGTACATTAACATACAGAGGACCACAAAGGGACATATTTAACTAACCATGTATGGCTGGTTTTACTCTGTTTTCTTGAAGAACAAATGCAAAGGTAGAAGGGTGCTAGAAGCCTGGGACAATCACGTAATGTAGAAGTTTAAAAAAAGAACAAAGGACCAACACTCACATACAGTGAATTCCCCACGAATTCTGCTACAATTTCAGACCATAATATTTGTGAACAAACTCTTCCCCTAGATTGAGGAGGAGGAGCCGACGGGATACATCCGCTTTGAGAAGTTCCTCCCCACCATGACCAAGGTTCTGATGGAGCGCATGTAAGAACATAGGAGAGAGGCATGCACAGAGTCTGCTACAGTGAGGGAAAAAATTATTTGATCCCCTGCTGATTTTGTACGTTTGCCCACTGACAAAGAAATGATCAGTCTATAACTTTAATGGTAGGTTTATTTGAACAGTGAGAGACAGAATAACAACAAAAAAATCCAGAAAAACGCATGTCAAAAATGTTATAAATTGATTTGCATTTTAATGAGGGAAATAAGTATTTGACCCCTCTGCAAAACATGACTTAGTACTTGGTGGCAAAACCCTTGTTGGCAATCACAAAGGTCAGACGTTTCTTGTAGTTGGCCACCAGGTTTGCACACATCTCAGGAGGGATTTTGTCCCACTCCTCTTTGCAGATCTTCTCCAAGTCATTAAGGTTTCGAGGCTGACGTTTGGCAACTCAAACCTTCAGCTCCCTCCACAGATTTTCTATGGGATTAAGGTCTGGAGACTGGCTAGGCCACTCCAGGACCTTAATGTGCCTCTTCTTGAGCCACTCCTTTGTTGCCTTGGCCGTGAGTTTTGGGTCATTGTCATGCTGGAATACCCATCCACGACCCATTTTCAATGCCCTGGCTGAGGGAAGGAGGTTCTCACCCAAGATTTGACGGTGCATGGCCCTGTCCATCGTCCCTTTGATGCGGTGAAGTTGTCCTGTCCCCTTAGCAGAAAAACACCCCCAAAGCATAATGTTTCCACCTCCATGTTTGACGGTGGGGATGGTGTTGGGGTCATAGGCAGCATTCCTCCTCCTCCAAACACGGCGAGTTGAGTTGATGCCAAAGAGCTCCATTTTGGTCTCATCTGACCACAACACTTTCACCCAGTTCTCCTCTGAATCATTCAGATGTTCATTGGCAAACTTCAGACGGGCATATATATGTGCTTTCTTGAGCAGGGGGACCTTGCGGGCGCTGCAGGATTTCAGTCCTTCACGGCGTAGTGTGTTACCAATTGTTTTCTTGGTGACTATGGTCCCAGCTGCCTTGAGATCATTGACAAGATCCTCCCGTGTAGTTCTGGGCTGATTCCTCACCGTTCTCATTATCATTTCAACTCCACGAGGTGAGATTTTCCATGGAGCCCCAGGCTGAGGGAGATTGACAGTTCTTTTGTGTTTCTTCCATTTGCGAATAATCGCACCAACTGTTGTCACCTTCTCACCAAGCTGCTTGGCGATGGTCTTGTAGCCCATTCCAGCCTTGTGTAGGTCTACAATCTTGTCCCTGACATCCTTGGAGAGCTCTTTGGTCTTGGCCATGGTGGAGAGTTTGGAATCTGATTGATTGATTGCTTCTGTGGACAGGTGTCTTTTATACAGGTAACAAGCTGAGATTAGGAGCACTCCCTTTAAGAGTGTACTCCTAATCTCAGCTCTTTACCTGTATAAAAGACACCTGGAAGCCAGAAATCTTTCTGATTGAGAGGGGGTCAAATACTTATTTCCCTCATTAAAATGCAAATAATTTTATAACATTTTTGACATGCGTTTTTCTGGATTTTTTTGTTGTTATTCTGTCTCTCACTGTTCAAATAAACCTACCATTAAAATTATAGACTGATCATTTCTTTGTCAGTGGGCAAACGTACAAAATCAGCAGGGGATCAAATACTTTTTTCCCTCACTGTAGATGGGGCTGTATCAGACAATGTAAGAACACAGAGAGAGCAGGAGAGGGAGAGAGAGAGAGAGAGAGAGAGAGAGAGAGAGACATACAATCAGTTGAAACACATTGATCTCAGACAGACAGAGACAAATTGGAGGATCTACCTGTACTTGACTTGTCTGGCTGTCTGGGTAGTTTCTAGGAATTCCTAGAACTGGAAACACTTGCCCTGCCTCTGTTCTTACAGGTAGCAAAACTTACCTTAGATCAGTCTATACACTCTTAGAAGAAAGGGTTCCAAAAGCGTCCTTTGCTGTCCCCATTGGAGAACCCTTTTTGGTTCCAGGTATAACCCTTTTTGGTTCCAGATAGAACCCTCAGTGGAAAGGGTTCTACATGGAACCTGAAAGATGTCTACCTGGAACCAAAAGGGGTTCTTTAAAGGGTTCTCCTATGGGGACAGCTGAAGAACCATTTTAGGTTCTAGATAGCACCTTTTTTTCTAAGAGTGAAGGGGGCAACTAAACCCTACTCCAAATGCAGACAGAGTGTGTCCAGAAGGAGGAGGTATATCTAATATAAGAGGTAGTCGTAGCTCCCTGATGAAACATGCATAATGATCCTAACCTGTTCCTGCCCGGTCTCAGTTGTAGATAAAAACTCTGTTGGCAGCACCTTATACAAACATAATATGATTGATATTGTTGACTTACTTGCAGTGATGTTCTGTATGAGATTGTGTGTGTGTGTGTGTGTGTGTGTTAAAGGTGTGTGTGTTCTGTAACTTCTTATCTCTCTCTGTGTGTGTGTGTGTGTGTGTGTGTGTGTGTGTGTGTGTGTGTGTGTGTGTGTGTGTGTGTGTGTGTGTGTGTGTGTGTGTGTGTGTGTGTGTGTGTGTGTGTGTGTGTGTGTGTGTGTGTGTGTGTGTGTGTGTGTGTGTGTGTGTGTGTGTGTGTGTGTGTGTGTGCTATGCAGGTTCCGGCCCATCCCAGAGGACCTGCTGCTCCAGGCCTTTGAGGTGATGGACTGTATAGGTTATCTTGGATTAATTATCTCTATTGCAGACTGTATATGTTATCTTGGATTAATTCCCTCTATTGCAGACTGTATAGGTTATCTTGGGTTCCCTCTATTGTAGACGGTATAGGTCATCTTGGTTTAATTCCCTCTATTGCCGACTGTATAGGATCATACCTTGGGTTCCGTCTATGATCTTTATATTTGCTAAGAGGGAAAAACATCTAAAATCTCTTTGCAGGTTCTAGATAAGCAGAAAAAGGGACATTTGGAACTGGAGGAGCTCACAAAGTACATGACACAGGAAGGTAAGGTGAAAGCAACATAGAGCTCCTTACATAAAACCACAGAATCATTGGCCTGAAGTCACAAATATATCACATATTGTCACTGTTTATTAACATTTATGTGGGCTTTGTGTAAGGCAAGGTGATATTACAGTACTCACGCCCTCTAGTGGTCCAAGGTTTGGACAGGCAGACACTGACTGATAACAATCCACTCTACAAGCATTATATGATTATATATCTCCCAGAACAACAATACAGTCTCTGGTAGACTTTAGTATTCATTCTGACCAGTTTCCAGTGTGTTGGTTCCCTTGGACCAAGCAGGTGTACTTAGGACTTATTAGTATGTAATAGATGCTCAGCTGGAGTGACATTCAGCATATAATGAGTCCTCAGAATCAACCTTGAGAAACCCTGCTAGGGGGTGGCACTAGCCTCAAGGTTATAAAGGCAGGCTGGCAACTGCCATCAATACCTCAGGAGCCACCTACTGCCGTTGTGCCCTTGAGCAAGGTACACCCTAAACTGCTCCAGGGGTGCTGCTCTGTGGTTGACCCTGTGCTGTGCCCAGTGTGGTGTGTGTGTGTATGGTGTGTTTGGTGCTGTGTTAGCAAATGTTTTGGTTGTCTCTGTATAATGGATTGATAAAAATTTACATTTACATTTTAGTCATTTAGCAGACGCTCTTATCCAGAGCGACTTACATGAGCAATTAGGGTTAAGTGCCTTGCTTAAGGGCACATCGACAGATTTTTCACCTAGTCAGCTCGGGGATTAGAACCAGCGACCTTTCGGTTACTGGCACAACGCTCTTACCCACTAAGCTACCTGCCGCCCCATATAAAGATCTATTGTACGTACGTGTCCCTCTTTGCAGGAGAGCCCTTCACCCAGGAAGAGATGGAGGAGATGCTGTCAGCTGCTCTTGACCCTGACAAGAATGTAATCTTCTACAAAGACTTTGTTAGCATGATGACCGTGGATGACCCCAGATAGACTCTCAATCACACACACACGCACACACATTGCTGCTGGGAATAATGACAAATGTAACCATTGTCTTGGGTAATTATTATATTGTTATAGATTCATAATTTGATACAGAATATAATGTGGTATTGTAAATATTTGCTGTGTCATTTAAAAAAAATCCCAGATCTGGGTTTATCGCCCAATATTGTATGGTCTCCCACTGTTGTGCTAGGCCATGCAGTGAAACCAGATGGCGCTGTGTATCCACAAACAACATGCAACCCCACGCTGCATAAATCACAGCAGCAATATGCTTTCATTCACGACACCACCACCACCCCACCTTATGTGCATAATCCTCGGAATGCGAAGCACAGATGAATTGAATGAGGATATTCATGAATAGGACTATAAACTGGAGCTTTCGTTATGTTTAAATTCAATTGTTGTGTTCTGCGTAAAACCTCTCCAAGGAGTTATTCAATAGCTTATTACATAGACAAACCTTGTTTCTGTGGTGGTGGGGATGATGATAACATTGTATTTGTCACATGCGCTGAATACAACAGGTGTCAAGTTAACCGTGAAATGCCTACTTATGAGCCATTTCCCAACAATGCCGAGTTAAAAAGTATGAAAAGTTGAGCAAAAAAATTAAAATATATATACAGTATATATAAATAAGGAAATGGTAATAATAGCGAGGCTATACACAAGGAGTGCAGGTACCGAGTCAATGTGCAGGGATATGAGGTAGTTGAGATAATATGTAAAGTGACTAGGCAATTAGGATATATAATAAACAAGAGTAGCAGCAGCGTATGTGAAGAGTGTGTATGTGTGAGTGTGTGTTTTGTGTGTGTGTGTGTTTTGTGTGTGAGCGTACAGTTGAAGTCGGAAGTTTACATACACTTAGGTTGGAGTCATTAAAACTCGTTTTTCAACCACTCCACAAATTTCTTGTTAACAAACTATAGTTTTGGCAAGTCGGTTAGGACATCTACTTTGTGAAGGACACAAGTAATTTTTCAAACAATTGTTTACAGACAGATTATTTCACTTATAATTCACTGTATCACAATTCCAGTTGGTCAGAAGTTTACATACACTAAGTTGACTGTGCATTTAAACAGCTTGCAAAATTCCAGAAAATGATTTCATGGCTTTAGAAGCTTCTGATAGGCTAATTGGCATTATTTGAGTCAATTGGAGGTGTACCTGTGGATGTATTTCAAGGCCTACCTTCAAACTCAGTGCCTCTTTGCTCGACATCATGGGAGAATCAAAAGAAATCACCCAAGACCTCAGAAAAAATATTGTAGACCTCCACAAGTCTGGTTCATCCTTGGGAGCAATTTCCAAACACCTGAAGGTACCACACTCATCTGTACAAACAATAGTATGCAAGTATAAACACCATGGGACCATGCAGCCGTCATACTGCTCAGGAAGGAGACGCGTTCTGTCTCCTAGAGATGAACGTACTTTGGTGCGAAAAGTGCAAATCAATCCCAGAAAACAGCAAAGGACCTTGTGAAGATGCTGGAGGAAACAGGTACAAAAGTATCTATATCCACAGTAAAACGAGTCCTATATCGACATAACCTGAAAGGTCGCTCAGCAAGGAAGAAGCCACTGCTCCAAAACCGCCATAAAAAACCAGACTACGGTTTGCAACTGCACATGGGGACAAAGATCGTACTTTTTGGAGAAATGTCCTCTGGTCTGATGAAACAAATATATAACTGTTTGGCCATAATGACCATTGTTATGTTTGGATTAAAAAGGGGGAGGCTTGCAAGCCGAAGAACACCATCCCAACCGTGAAGCACGGGGGTGGCAGCATCATGATGTGGGGGTGCTTTGCTGCAGGAGGGACTGGTGCACTTCATAAAATAGATGGCATCATGAGGAAGGAAAATTATGTGGATATATTGAAGCAACATCTCAAGACATCAGTCAGGAAGTTAAAGCTTGGTCGCAAATGGGTCTTCCAAATGGACAATGACTCCAAGCATACTTCCAAAGTTGTGGCAAAATGGCTTAAGGACAACAAAGTCAAGGTATTGGAGTGGCCATCACAAAGCCCTGACCTCAATCCTATAGAAAATTTGTAGGCAGAACTGAAAAAGCGTGTGCGAGTAAGGAGGCCTACAAACCTGACTCAGTTACACCAGCTCTGTCAGGAGGAATGGGCCAAAATTCACCCAACTTATTGTGGGAAGCTTGTGGAAGGCTACCCGAAACGTTTGACCCAAGTTAAACAATTTAAAGGCATTTCTACCAAATACTAATTGAGTGTATGTAAACTTCTGACCCACTGGGAATGTGATGAAAGAAATAAAAGCTGAAATAAATCATTCTCTCTACTATTATTCTGACATTTCACGTTCTTAAAATAAAAAGGTGATCCTAACTGACCTAGGACAGGGAATTTTTACTAGGATTAAATGTCAGGAATTGTGAAAAACTGAGTTTAAATGTATGTGGCTAAGGTGCATAGAGCCAGTGCAAAAATATATTTATAAGGGGGTCAATGCAAATAGTCCAGGTAGCCATTTGATTAACTGTTCAGCAGTCTTATGGCTTGCGGGGAGAAGCTGTTCAGGAGCCTTTTGGTCCCAGACTTGGGACTCCGGTACCGCTTGCCGTGCGGTAGCAGAGAGAACAGTCTATGACTTGGGTGGCTGGAGTCTTTGACAATTGTTAGGGCCTTCCTCTGACACCGCCTTGTATAGAGGTCCTGGATGGCAGGGAGCTCAGCCCCAGTGATGTACTAGGCCGTACTCACTACCCTCTGTAGCGCCTTACGGTCAGATGCCAAGCAGTTGCCATACCAAGCGGGAATGCAGCCAGTCAAGATGTTCTCAATGGTGCAGCTGTATAACTTTTTGAGGATCTAAGGACCCATACCAAATCTTTTCAGCCTCCTGAGGGGGAAGCGGTGTTGTTGTGCCCTCCTCACGACTGTGTTGGTGTGTTTGGACCATGGCAGGTCCTTAGTGATGTGGACACCGAGGAACTTGAAGCTCTCGACCCGCTCCACTACAGCCCTGTCGATGTGAATGGGGCGTGCTCGGCCCTCTGTTTCCTGTAGTCCACGATGAGTTCCTTTGTCTTGCTGACGTTGAGGGACCGGTTGTTGTCCTGGCACCACACTGCCAGATCTCTAACCTCCTCCCTGTAGGCTGTCTCATCGTCGTCTGTGACCAGACCAACCACCGTCGTGTCGTGGCAAACTTAATGATGGTGTTGGAGTCATGCGCGGCCACGCAGTTGTGGGTGAACAGGGAGTACAGGAGGGGACTAAGCACGCAGCCCTGAGGGGACCCCGTGTTGAGCGTCAGCGTGGCGGATGTGTTGTTGCCTACCCTCACCACCTGGGGGCGGCCCGTCAGGATGTCCAGAATCCAGTTGCAGAGGGAGGTGTTTAGTCCCAGGGTCCTTATCTTAGTGATGAGTTTGGAGGTCACTATTGTGTTAAACGCTGAGCTGTAGTCAATGAACAGCATTATCACGTAGGTATTCCTTTTGTCCAGGTGTGAAAATGCAGTGTGGAGTGCAATAGAGATTGTGTCATCTGTGGATCTGTTGGGGCGGTATGCGAATTGGAGTGGGTCCAGGGTGGCTGGGATGATGGTGTTGATGTGAGCCATGACCAGCCTTTCAAAGCATTTCATGGTTACAGATGTGAGTGCTATGGGGCGATAGTCATTTGGACAGGTTACCTTGGCGTTCCTGGGCACAGGGACTATGATGGTCTGCTTGAAACATGTAGGTATTACAGACTGGGTCAGGGAGAGGTTGAAAATGTAAGTGAAGACACTTGCCAGCTGCTCAGTGCATGCTCTGAGTATGTGTCCTGGTAATCCATCTGGCCCTGCGGCCTTGTGAATGTTAAGCTGTTTAAAGGTCTTACTCACATCGGCTACGGAGAGTGTGAGCACAGAGTCATCCGGAACAGCTGGTGTATGCATGGTTCAGTGTTGCTTGCCTCAAAGCGAGCATAGAAGGTATTTAGCTTGTCTGGTAGGCTCGCGTCACTGGACCACTCGCAGGTGGGTTTCCCTTTGTAATCTGTGATAGTTTGCTGCCACATCCGATGAGCGTCAGAGCCGGTGTAGTAGGATTCGATCTTGGACCTGTATATCCACTTTGCCTGTTTAATGGTTCGTCTGAGGGCGTAGCTGTATTTCTTATAAGCGTCCGGATTAGTGTCCCACTCCTTGAAAACGGACGCTCTAGCCTTTTGCTCAGTGCGGATGTTGCCTGTAGTTCATGGCTTCTGGTTGGGATATGTAAGTACGGTCACTGTGGGGAAGACGTTGTCGATGCACTTATTAATGAAGCCAGTAACTGATGTGGTAAATTCCTCAATGCCATCGGATGAATCCCGGAACATATTCCAGCCTGTGCTAGCGAAACAGTCCTGTAGCTTAGCATCCACTTTACCGGACCACTTCCGTATTGAACACGTCACTTGTACTTCCTGTTTGAGTTTTTGCTTGTAAGCAGAAATCAGGAGGACAGAGTTATGGTCAGATTTGCCAAACGGAGGGTGAGGGAGAGATTTTTATGTGTCTCTGTGTGTGGAGTAAAGGTGATCTACAGTTTTTTCTCCTATAGTTGCACAGGTGATATGCTGGTAGAAATGAGGTAAAACGGATGATCATGATGATGATGATGAGTATTTATGAATGATATTACTGAATAGGCTTAAACCTTTTTGATCCAACATAACATACTGTAGCCTACCACATCTGCTCCAGATACTTTTAATGCAATCTTGCAACCATAGTCTATAATAGGCTACGAAGCTGTAGGCCTACTACCTCCCTCTCTAATCAGCATTTACCCCCTCCAAAAGTTAACAGAGGACAAATGAGCTGCCACCTGTCAGTCAACCAAGCATTGATACACTATTGGTCCGCCAGCGAGGAAGGGGCCGAGAGGACCCTCCCCCAGCCAGATGTGAGCGAGCGTCTGTCTCCAGTCCGCACCTCTGGCTTCAGATGAGCACGGAGCCTCCTGCAGGCACACGGACAGCCAGAATACCACAGCTGTGCCTCTGCCTCGGACTCCGGACTCTAGCGCTGCAGACGCGGGTCCCCACTGTCTACGCTGAGCCTGTGCAGCAGCGGCTGCATTCGCTCTGCTACTGCTCTGCTTGCTGTACTTCGCCGCTCCCAGAAAGAGAAACCAGTCTGTACCCCACTCATACAGGCGGACCTGTTCACATTTTCACTGTGGATTTCAAGTCGTTACAGGAACTAATTATTGCGCGTATTGGATCCATTTGAGCGGTATTACTGTTAGGTTATTGTTTTTCATGGTTGGAGACAGTAGGCTATATTTATATTCAATCTACGTGATATTGGTTCATGATTGAGAAGCACGCGGAGGGGCGTGGAATTAATTGAAATCGATTTGGTCTCCTTATATGTAAAACAACCGAGATATTTTCTCCCCGCTCCTCGCTTCCCCTTTCCTCACCTTCAGCATGACTTCTCTGTCTGGGACCAAAGAGAGGTCTGTGACCAGCAGGAGCAGAAAATACGGGGTAAGTAGCCTAGTCTATTTTTCTAGTTTATGTGGATTGGATGATTATATCTGTAACACTAGCAACAACAGTGAAAAGTGTAGCAGAGCTATCATTTATTCCATCAGAGCAGTAAGGGTGTGCCATAATGTTTGCTACAGGTTTGAATGTCGTTGGCAATTAATTAGGCTACTGCGGTGAAGCGGGTAGGCTAGCTAGGGAACGCAACAGTAAACAGATAGATCATACGCAACTTTAGTTTTTGTAGGTTCATGTTTTTTTTGCTATTTTTGTTCAAACTGTTTATTTCCTACGTGGATTTTTGCATCTCTGCAATTTAGCCTATAAACATTGTAAAGTCTTATACCATGGACCAAGTTGTGCTTCTAGTGAGTTAATATTTGTCTCCTCAATTGAAATGAACCTTAAAGGTAGGATTGTCTTTATGGTGCTCCCCACAGATTACCGACACGTCTCCGACTAAATCAGCCTCCTTCTCCCCTGAGACATGGTACAGAAAGGCCTACGAGGAGTCCCGGACCGGCAGCCGACCCGCTCCAGAGGGAGCCGGCTCCATGCCTAGCTCCACAGGCACCCCCTCCCCAGGATCTGGCACCTCTTCACCGGGCTCCTTCTCTGGTTCCCCCGGGACCATATCCCCAGGGATCGGGACCTGTTCTCCCGGGTCTCTGGGTGGCTCGCCAGGTTTCGGTACAGGTTCGCCGGGCTCTGGCAGTGGGAGTTCCCCTGGTTCTGAGAGAGAGAGGGGGATATGGTGTGAGAACTGCAACGCCCGGCTAGCAGAGCTGAAGAGGCAGGCGCTGAAGCTGCTGATTCCCGGCCCCTATTCCAGCAAGGTAAGCCCGGTTATATCCACTGCTGCCCGGCTATAGCAGCCTCTGAATCTGGCGACGGGCGACCAATAGGCAAAGACCACACAATGTTTTTTATTTTTATGGTGTAAACAGGGGTCCCAAACTTGGGCCTGGTTATGATTATGATGATGTACATACAGTTCGATCAGCTTTTTCTAAAGTTGAAATCAATCAGTACCATTTAATTCATTACACATCGTTTTGTATAGGGATTAATGAAGGCCTAATGGATTATTGCCATGATAGTTTTTTTTTACGTTTCCATTGTTGGGTTATTTTCTGTTGGATAGAACAATTTGGCCACCCATTTATTTTTTCTGAACCCAGATAAATGAACGCCAGGGATTTGTATGTACAGTAAGAGGTGCATACGTAATATTTTCACTGTGCAGGGGTGTGTGTCTGTGCGTGCGCGCGCGTGTGTTGCTTAAAGAAGGTTCTCTCGCTGTAAAGCGCAATAGGCCTTTACACTTATTGGGGATTTCATGCGGCCTTGCCATGTTCTCTGCGTTGCCAAGAGTCTAGGCCCTAAAGAGTGACGAATGCAGCCGGTTGGGGAGGGAGTTATTTGGTAACAAATAACAGCGTTCTGCTCCGCACAGCACGCATACTGTAAACCCAGAGCGAACAGAGGAAATGCGTCATGACCCTGACTGCTGTAGAAAGACCGCAGGGGGAGGGGAAGTAGTGATGGGATGATCCCAATTAAAAGGATAAAAATGAGATGGGGTTCAACTCCCGTGGTGCTTAATTGTCCCATTCATAAACGAGTCTATTCTAAGGGGTTTATGAGTTAGTGCACTCATAAACTCAACTTTATACTTAAACTAAACCATCTCCCCATTCCAGCCTAACCTTCATGGTCTGAACATAAAAGTTGTCATTTTTTTACCCTGCTATTTGGGAACAAGCATGGTTGTTGAAGTAGGGTTCTCTCCATAGTCTGCCATTCCAGGATGGTTGTATCTACAGTATTCTCTATCTGTCTGATGGCAAGAAATCCAGGGTGGTTGTATCCACTAACTCATCACCTGTGCACTGACCGCAGTGACTACGGTAAACAATCTCTTCTCAGAGTGACCTCCTCTATTGCCATCAGACAGGTAGGGCTTACTGTGGATACAACCACCCTGGATCTCTTACCATCAGACAGGTAGAGCATACTGTGGATACAACCACCCTGGATCTCTTACCATCAGACAGGTAGAGCATACTGTGGAGACAACCACCCTGGATCTCTTACCATCAGACAGGTAGAGCATACTGTGGATACAACCACCCTGGATCTCTTACCATCAGACAGGTAGAGCATACTGTGGAGACAACCACCCTGGATCTCTTACCATCAGACAGGTAGAGCATACTGTGGAGACAACCACCCTGGATCTCTTACCATCAGACAGGTAGAGCATACTGTGGATACAACCACCCTGGATCTCTTACCATCAGACAGGTAGAGCATACTGTGGATACAACCACCCTGGATCTCTTACCATCAGACAGGTAGAGCATACTGTGGAGACAACCACCCTGGATCTCTTACCATCAGACAGGTAGAGCATACTGTGGTAGGCCAATAGAGCAGTCCCCAGTGTGGACACAAGGGGTGTAGCACCAGACAGCTGGAGCCTATCGAGGTCAGGAGCTCACCAATCAGGACAGACAACCAGGTTAACAGATTTATATTACAATCATAGTGGAACTGGGAGAAACCATCATGTTTGGGACAATTTCACTACCTATACAAACCCAATCCAACATCTGGATCTGGACTTTGACAATTCATTGTTTTACTGATTTATTCAGTAGAAATGGTAAAGGATGTTGGTATGATCCCCTAGAAGCTGCACGGTCAGATGGAGCATGGTATTAAAGAGGGTGGGAGAATCTGTGTTTAGTCCTGTGTGCGTGTGCGTGTTTGTGTATGGGTTCAGATAAAGTTGACCTCTTTCCCAGCCTCCATTACATACTGGTAATTGGCTAGAGTGTCAGTCTATAGTATTATAGTGGATTATAGGGTGAACGTTGGGCACTCTCCCAGTGAATTACACTCAGCAGGTAAAGGCTTTCACATAGAATGAGAATAGAACGGACATTACAAACTTTTCCATTCAGAGCAATGTTGGAGGGCAGCCATATCTGTAACGATCCCGGCAGTCTGAGTCGGGTCCTGTCTGTGGACTAGTTTTTCTGCTCGTGATCTCCAGTTTCCCGAGGGTTCTGGAACGCTCCGGGGAGCTCTCTTGATTTCCGCACCTGCATCCCATCAGCAATCTGCACACCTGGTCCTGATCATCACCCTTCTTAGGCTCTGGCCTAACATCCATTCCCTGCCGGATCGTTAGCCATGAACAGTAGGTTTACCAGAGTATCAGTCTTAGAGCTTCTAGCGTTAGTTTTGTTGTTTTTGCACCTTGTTGGTTTGTTGTTTACTTACCTCCGTTTTGTTCCATCTGCAGTCACTCGTCCGGAACCTTCATCCAACCTCTGCCTGGTGGTCGGCGGCTGCCGAGCCATGATGGGATCAACCACTGCACCCCCAACAACTAATCAACGCCGCCCCGCTCTGTTCCCTGGATTATTCAGCATCACTCTTGAATTTGTAAATAAACACTCACCTTCGTTTCAACTTACCTTGTCCTGGTCTGCTTCTGGGTTCTGGCTTTGTAACTCGTGACAGAACGATCCGGCCAGTAATGAACCCAGCGGACCTGGACTCTGTTCGCCATGCCATTACCCATCAGGAGAAGATGTTGGGCCATCATAGCACGGTACTACAGGAGATCGCGTTGTCAGTTCGGAACCTTTCTACCGGTCTGACGGAGGTCCAGAACCAACGCAAGTTTCCGGTGGAGGATCCACTACCGGTTTCACCCATCTCGCCTGCCGCTTCTGGAGCTGTGTCCTTCCGTGAGCCCAAGGTTCCGACGCCGGATAAATATGAGGGGGAGCTGGGAAGATGCCGTTCCTTCCTTATGCAGTGTGGATTAGTGTTCGATCTACAGCCCTACTCTTATGCCACAGACAAGGCTAGGATAGCCTTTGTGATTGGAGTTGCTGCGTGGTCGAGCGCTGGAGTGGGCTTCAGCCGTTTGGGACGACAGGATCCTGCATGGCTTCATACCAGGGGTTCACGGCCGAGATGAGGAAGCTCTTCGACCATTCCGTCCGAGGGGGGGGACGCAGCTAGGCGCCTGTTTTCGCTTCGCCAAGGAACTGCAGCGTGGCCGACTTCGTGATCGAGTTCAAGACGTTGGCTGTGGAGAGTGGGTGGAATGAGGAGTCTCTGCAAGCGGCCTTTTACCAGGGTCTGTCGGAGCAGCTCAAGGATGAGTTGATCTCCTATCCGGAGCCTAGTGACCTGGACAGCTTGGTAGCCTTGTCTATTCGGGTGGATAATCGAGTCCGAGAGCGAAGGAGGGAGAAGCAATGGGTTCCGTCCAACCGATCAGCTTCTCAGGTTCCAGTCGGGTCGGGGATTGGATCAGAATACGTCGATCATCGGCCACCACACAGGATTAGTGGAGAGGTTCTGTCTCCCGATTCTGAACCCATGCAAGTGGGGCGGCACGGGTTAACCAAGGAGGAGCGCCAACACAGACGTAGGACTAACTGTTGCCTCTACTGTGGTGGTTCGGGACATTACCTCGCCACTGGTTCCCGGCGGTCGTCAAACTGCGCGGCTCGCTAAAGTTGGGAGGACTTTTAGCGAGCCAGTTTCGACCTCTCAATACCTCTGTCAGACCCCGTTTCCCGGCTACCCTTATGAACAGGAATCAGAGCTTAGCGATTAACGCTTTTATCGATTCAGGTGCCGATGGAAGCTTTCTAGATGCCGAGTTGGTGGAACAGCTGGGGCTTTCCAAGGAGCAATTGCCGGAAGCCATTGAAGCTACCACTCTGGACGGCAGTAGTCTGGCACGTATCACGATGAGGACTGAACCGGTTAAGATGCTGTTGTCGGGGAATCATTCTGAGATGATTTCATTCTTCATTCTGCCGTCTTCCCATGTTCCTCTGGTCCTTGGATACCCCTGGCTGAAGGAACACAATCCCACGTTCGATTGGGTGACGGGCAAGGTAACGAAGTTGGAGCCTTGATTGTCATGCTAACTGTCTCAAGACTGCCTGTCCCCATTCGGTTCCCAGTCAGGTGATTGAGGCTAAACCCCCAGATTTGTCCCTGGTTCCCGAGACATATCACGATTTGGGGGAAGTTTTCAGTAAGCAGAAGGCTCTGTCACTCCCTCCCCACCCGACCATATGATTGTGCCATCAACCTGTTCCCTGGAGCTGTCTACCCCAAGGGAAGGTTATACAGTATCTCCCGACCTGAACGTGAGGCTTTGGAGACCTACATCAAGGAGTCCCTAGCTGCTGGTCTCGTTCGTCCCTCGTCATCACCCCTGGGGGGCAGGATTCTTCTTTGTGGGTAAGAAGGATGGCTCTCTTCGACCGTGTATTGATTATCGGGGGTTGAATGACATCACGGTCAAGAACAAGTATCCCCTGCCCTTGATGAGTTCTGCCTTCGACTCCTTACAGGGTGCTACGGTGTTCACCAAGCTAGACCTACGCAATGCGTATCACATGGTCCGGATCAGAGAGGGGGACGAGTGGTTGACGGGGTTTCAATACACCGATGGGTCACTTCGAGTATCAGGTGATGCCGTTTGGACTGACCAATGCTCCAGCGGTATTCCAGAGTATGGTGAACGACGTCCTGAGAGATATGATCGGTCTCTTTGTGTTTGTTTACCTGGATGACATTCTGATCTTCTCGAAGGAACCTTCCGACCACGTCCAGCATGTCCGGCAGGTTCTGCAGCGATTGTTGGAGAATCGCCTGTTCGTGAAGGCCGAGAAGTGCGAGTTTCACGCCCACACGACATCCTTTCTCGGGTACATCATCTCCAGGGGAGAGATTAGGATGGACCAGGAGAAGGTTAGAGCGGTTCTGGAATGGGCCCAGCCCGGTACGAGATTGCAGCTCCAGAGATTTTTGGGGTTTGCGAATTTCTACCACAGATTCATCCGGGATTACAGCCGTGTGGCCGCTCCGTTAACTGCCTTGACTTCCAGTATCAGGACCTTCAAGTGGAATCCGGAGGCGGATCGAGCGTTTCTGGATTTGAAGAGGCGATTCACCAACGCACCGATTCTCTCTCAACCGGACACGGCCCGTCAGTTCGTCGTTGAAGTGGGCGCGTCTGATGTGGGAGTTGGCGCCATCCTGTCGCAGCGATGCTCCACGGACAGTAAACTCCATCCCTGCGCCTACTACTCTCGTCGCCTTTCGCCTGCGGAGAGGAATTACGATGTGGGTAACCGGGAGCTTCTCGCGGTGAAACTTGCCTTGGAGGAGTGGCGCCACTGGTTGGAGGGGCGGAGCAACCGTTTATTGTCTGGACTGACCACAAGAATCTTGCTTACGTGCAATCGGCTAGACGTCTCAACTCCCGTCAGGCCAGGTGGGCGTTGTTTTTCGGACGATTCAAGTTTTCCCTGACGTTCCGACCTGGATCTAAGAACGGCAAGGCGGACGCCTTGTCCCGGATGTTCTCCAAGACGGAGGAGAGTGGGTCCAAGACCGAGACAATTCTCCCCCGGAACTGCGTCGTGGGAGCAGTTATGTGGAAGATTGAGGAGGAGGTGATGGCGGCCCTTCGGACTCAGCCCGGTCCCGGTAACGGTCCACCCGGTCGGTTGTTTGTGCCTGAGTCGGTTCGTCCTGCTGTCCTCAAATGGTCCCACGCCAGCAAGATGGCTTGTCACCCTGGCGTGGCTCGGACGATGGCGTTTCTTCGCAGACGTTTTTGGTGGCCTGCCATGGCCGAGGATACTCGGGGGTTTTGTTGCTGCCTGTCCAGTGTGTGCGCAGAATAAGAGTACCAATCGGCCCAGCTCTGGACTACTTCACCCCCCTTCCTATTCCCCGGCGACCATGGTCGCATCTGGCCCCTGGACTTCGTCACTGGGTTGCCCGCTTCTGAGGGGAACACGGTCGTTCTGACTATCGTGGACAGATTCAGCAAGTTCGCCCACTTTGTGCCAATTGCCAAGCTTCCCTCTGCCTCGGAGACGTCCGAGATCCTGGTTAGGGAGGTTTTCAGGGTCCACGGTTTGCCCAGTGATATCGTTTCCGACCGTGGCCCTCAGTTTACCTCTGCTGTCTGGAAGTCCTTCTGTTTGGCCATTGGAGCTACAGTCAGTCTCACATCTGGTTTTCACCCCCAATCCAATGGTCAGGCGAAGAGAGCCAACCAGAAGATGGAATCCACGCTACGCTGCCTGGTCTCTTCCAACCCCACCTCCTGGGTCTCTCAGTTGCCTTGGGTTGAGTATGCCCACAATACTCTCCCTACATCTGCCACTGGGATGTCTCCCTTCCAGTGCCTGTATGGCTACCAACCTCCCTTGTTCCCTTCTCAGGAGAAGGAGCTCTCAGTGCCCTCTGTTCAGGCCCATATTCGTCGTTGCCACCGGACCTGGCATCGGGCCAGAAAGGCACTCCTTAGAGTTTCGGACCGGTATCAGCTCCAGGCGAATCGTGGCCGGATCCCCGCTCCCACCTATACCATCGGAGATAGGGTCTGGTTGGCCACACAGGATCTTCCGTTACGGACTGAGTCTAGGAAGTTGTTACCGAAGTTCATTGGTCCGTTTGTGGTGGAGAAGGTGATCAATCCAGTGGCAGTTCGACTCAAACTACCGAGGACGCTCAGAGTCCATCCCACCTTTCATGTCTCCTGCCTCAAGCCTGTTTTCCTCAGTCCTCTGTTGCCTCCTCCGCCTCCTCCTCCTCCTCCTCGGATGATCGGAGGTGGTCCTGCCTACACGGTGCGACGCATCATGGATTCCAGACGGCGGGGCCGGGGTTTCCAGTATCTCGTGGACTGGGAGGGGTATGGTCCTGAAGAGAGGAGTTGGATTCCGCGGCGACAGATCCTAGATGCTGACCTCATCCGTGACTTCTACCGCCTCCATCCTGGCGCTCCGGGGAGTCCGCCCGGTGGCGTTGTCGGAGGGGGGGTACTGTAACGATCCCGGCAGTCTGAGTCGGGTCCTGTCTGTGGACTAGTTTTTCTGCTCGTGATCTCCAGTTTCCCGAGGGTTCTGGAACGCTCCGGGGAGCTCTCTTGATTTCCGCACCTGCATCCCATCAGCAATCTGCACACCTGGTCCTGATCATCACCCTTCTTAGGCTCTGGCCTAACATCCATTCCCTGCCGGATCGTTAGCCATGAACAGTAGGTTTACCAGAGTATCAGTCTTAGAGCTTCTAGCGTTAGTTTTGTTGTTTTTGCACCTTGTTGGTTTGTTGTTTACTTACCTCCGTTTTGTTCCATCTGCAGTCACTCGTCCGGAACCTTCATCCAACCTCTGCCTGGTGGTCGGCGGCTGCCGAGCCATGATGGGATCAACCACTGCACCCCCAACAACTAATCAACGCCGCCCGCTCTGTTCCCTGGATTATTCAGCATCACTCTTGAATTTGTAAATAAACACTCACCTTCGTTTCAACTTACCTTGTCCTGGTCTGCTTCTGGGTTCTGGCTTTGTAACTCGTGACAATATCAGCATAGCCGCAGGAAGTAGGGTGAGCAGCACCCCTGAAAAATCAGAATTTAAAAAATGATAATAATATTTTTGTTTTGTTTTTTTGAATCATCAATGTGACTGCTCTTCCAATGATAATTATAATGATGATGGTGATGATAAGCATCAACCGTTTTAAATGGCCCACCCGATATGCAAAGCCACGGGAAGTAGTTTGGGGGTGGGGTGCTGCCAGCGCTGGCGCTCCAGACGGATATATCGGACCACTAATACAGGACTATTAAAGGCACTGGGCGGTCAAATTGTTGATTTGTGTAAAGGGACGTTGGTAGACTTTATTTGCTGGTTGAGCTCTCTGGCTGGGCAACTTTCTGTTCTTATCAGGAGAAAGATGCATAACTAGAATGGTTTGATGTGATTCATTTGATTCATTCTCATCGTTGGGACAAAGTGTACTGTTATTATTGATTGGGCCTTGCGATAGACTAGCATCCTGTCCAGGGGGTGTACTTGTACATAAATCTGTCTCACGCTACAGAAACAGGAGATAGGCTGCTGCCCTATGAGCTGTTCTGGCTCGGACAAGACTATTAGGGATGGGGAGAGAGAGAGAGGTTGACCTGAGGGTTGTTGTTTGGGCAAATCTGTGTTGTTCTGACAAGAACAGGGCTGGTAGATGCTAAGTCTCTTTGAGAGGGCAGGGACATGGGTTCTGTTCCAAATTGCACCCTGTTCCCTATATAGTGCGATACCTTTCACCAGAGCCCTATGGAACCGGTCAAAAGTAGTGCACTATAAAGGGAATAGGGTATCATTTGGGACGCAGGGATGATACGTCCATCACCTCTGTAATCTTCTGCTTCCTGTTCCCTCCTTTGACAGAACCAGCAGACATTAGTGTTCCTATGCTAATCATGACCTTCACAGAGCCACTGTGGGGAGACCTGGTTCTCAGTCTCTGCTGTTTGCTTCCAGGAAGCGTGCTGAGCGTACAAACACAAACACACAGGGGGGCACTGAAACAGACACGACACCGCACAGTTGAAGAGTGCAGCAGCGGGGTCCATGTTAGAAAATGTCACTCGCCGATATCTGCCACTGCCGTGTGTGTCCGCAAGGCTCTGGGTTGGAGGGCGATGGAGAGAAGGAAAAGGAAAGAGAAGGAAAAAGGAAAGAAAGGGATGAACCCTATTGCATGACTACAGGGACAGCAGAGCAGAGAGGGGTCTCTGTTTCTGATGGACTTCATGGATTGATGGTAGAAGCTTTTTCCTCCCCCATTCTCCCATTCCATTCATAATGGAGGGATCTGAAATCATAGTTGTTTTTGAAGTGGACGTGTTTGTTAGCTGTGCTGTGCTTCAGGTTTCAGACGTTGTGTTAGCTTACACCTTTTATGACTGACAAGCCAGCTGCAGGAGTGAGGTGGAGGAGGATGGGAGGAGAAGGAGGGGAGGAGGAGTGCTATCAAAGAAAAACAGGGATAGAGAATGTATGGGAGGAAGGAGAGAAATGTAAGAATAGAGGGTGGGAAGAAGGGAAGGAATGGACTGTAGAGGAAGGAGGGGTGATGGAGGGAGACAGTAAGGGAGGAGAGGGGTCAGGGAATAGAGGTAGATGTCAGTGACACTGCATGGGAGGGTTTTTATAGACGCACTTGTAGCTGGAGGCTCAGAGAAAAATCTGGTAACACAGTTGAAGTTATTTAAGACCTGGTTCGTGCGTGTGCGTGTGTGTGTGTGCGCATGTAACCCTCAACCACCCACGGCCAAATCGTAACTGGTGAGCGGTCTGTTCTTGGTTAGTCAGGTTCAGCTCAATGAAGTGGGTCAGAGAGTGTGTGTGTGTGTGGGTGTGTGTGGGCATGTATGCGTATGAGCCATAAGGGACATTTACTATAATGTACAAGTAGGTGTGTCCCTGGCTCAGATCCCAGTTTAGGGAGGTTTTATTTCTGTTACTGACTCCCATGTAACATAGAGTGCCACTACCTTACCAGACAGTATGGTCAACATCTACTTCGAAATTCCATGTCTGTCCAGGTAAGCGGCCACTAGGGGACAACGGTGAGCGCTATTACCAACAAGTAGGCTTGGGTTTTGCGGGCGTCGGGGATGGCAGATGGGCGTAAGCCACGAGCTCTTACTCCGAGGGTCACATGTAAGCCACGAGCTCTGACTCCGAGGGTCACATGTAAGCCACGAGCTCTGACTCCGAGGGTCACATGAATGCCATGAGCTCTGACTCTGAGGGTCACATGTAAGCCACGAGCTCCAGCTCCGAGGGTCACATGTAAGCCACGAGCTCTGACTCCAAAGATCACATGTAAGCCACGAGCTCCGGCTCCGAGGGTCACATGTAAGCCACGAGCTCTGACTCCGAGGGTCACATGTAAGCCACGAGCTCTGACTCCAAGGGCTCTTGTGCGCTTTAGGAGACGGGGCCTCCGTGCTTTGCTTCCTGGCTTGTTCCTCTCCAACATGCGTTCACTCTGCCAAAAAATTGACAAACTAAGCAATCAGCCTATACTCCAGAGCTTTATGCTCCGATATTGTATTCTTCCTCTGGGCAAAAACTGGTTGAATCAACATTGTTTTCCACATTTCAACCAAAAAACATTGAATCAACATGGAAAACTGATTGGATTTGCAAAAAGTAATCAACGTAAGGGCAAAAACCAACCGTTAACCTAAATCCAATGACATGGTGAATTTATTTTTGATTTCACGTTGAATTCACGTTAATTGACAACTCAACCAAAACGAAACATTGAACTGACGTCTGTGCTCAGTGGGCTGTGTCTTGTCTATTCCGGGTATGTGTAAATGTACTTGGTGAATAAAGGTGATTCTGATTCTGATCATTCAACAACCCTTGATAAAAGTTGTAATCGTCCAACTCTGCAGGGTTGTCATCGCTTGCAGCAGCCATTCTACACACTATAGGTTCTCTGACAGTACTAACGAGAAAAGCTCTCTGACTGACACAGAACTACATGCTCATGGCTGTTTAACTAGGAGCACCCTCTTTTTCAAATTCCCACATTTGGGGGTGAGACAAGTGAAGATCAGGAAATCAACCTCACTCCTCCCTGAAGCCGTTGTCGTTTTTTCAAAAAACACGTGATTAGCCCCAAATAAGTCACTGAGGGTAAAATCTGGTCCTACATGTTCGTAATGTGTTCTGTTCAACAATGTTGAGGAAAGAAATGTCTGGAACGTTCCTTTAACCGTGGAGTTGTTTTTGTTCAAACCTTAACGCCTAAACTTAACCTTAGAAATGTGACGTTTATGGACAAAAGTTGGATTCTGCAGTGAGACTGTGAGAGCTTGTCATTTTTCAAAACATTTCATCTTGGATCGCTGAGATTTTGTATTTCATAATTATTATTATGTTTTTTGATCAGATATTATTGGATTTGACCACCATTTCCACCAAATTCTCATTAATACTTTAAAAAATGTCTGCCCTAATGAAAAGGCCTGTGTTAAACATACCACTGAAAATAAAAATGTTAAAAATTAAATTATACAATTTTATATTTTTCCCACTTTGAGATTTTTAGCTGTTTCCGAGAAGGCCAAGTGGGGTAAAGGGGATGTTTTAGAATAAGAACCTCATTCTGAAGGCATATAAGCAAATACATTTACTTAACTTCTACTACTACTCCTCTATATGATGCATCATGGGTGAATACAACTTTATTTAAAGGAACTTGAAAAAGTGTTATGGTAATGAGACACTTGTCCACAGACACATTGTTTGTTCGTAATACATATTATAGTTTAATGTAAACTTCAACTAGTATACAATTTTTCTGATTTATGGACAAACTACGACAGCAACATATTTGTATTGTATAAAATGACCAAATAATTTAATTTGGATGCATTTTGGTAATGAGAATTTGGGATGGAAATGAACAAAATTCAGGTGAAAATGTAAAATGTATTTAAAATAAGACACTTTGCCAAAAACGAGACATCTTAGTCCTCAGAATGATACTGTAGTTGATCTTTGCAGATGCATAATGGTTTTGCAACTCAAATTGCTAAAACTGGTTTCATGAGAATCACCCACACATACAGCATCGCTCTCGTAACCGTGTCACCCTCCGTTGCAGCGACATATGACATGTGAGATGCATACATATCTCAGTCAGCGTTAATGTGCTCTTCACGCCTGTGTGTGTGTCAGCGTTAATGTGCTCTTCATGACTCACAGGTGGGAAAGGCATTACCATATAAAGAGGTCCCTTCGTCAATACAGCGAGATGGGATGAATGGATGAAAAATAAAAAGGCAGAGAGAGAGATGGAGGGATGGAGGGATGCTGATAGCTGACTCGAAGAACTTCTCATACAGGCTCTTTCTGTATCCGTCTCTCTCCTTTTTGCTTATTTTTCACCATCACTTGCTCAATCCTCTGAGTCAATACATGTTAGTATCACCTTTGGCAGAGATTATAGCTGTGAGTCTTTCTGGGTAAATCTCTAAGAGCTTTGCACACCCGGATTCTACAATATTTGCACATTATTATTTTAAAAATTCTTCAAGCTCTGTCAAGTTGGTTGTTGATTATTGCTAGGCAGCCATTTTCATGTCTTGCCATAGATTTTCAAGCCGATTTTAAGTCAAAACGATAACTAGGCCACTCAGGAACATTCAATGTTGTCTTGGTAAGCAACTCCAGTGTATATTTGGCCTTGTGTTTTAGGTTATTGTCCTGCTGAAAGGTGAATTTGTCTCCCAGTGTCTGTTGGAAAGCAGACTGAACCAGGCTTTCCTCTAGGATTTTGCCTGTGCTTAGCTCTATTCCATTTATTTTTATCTTAAACTCCCTAGTCCTTGCCGATGACAAGCATACCCATAACATAATGCAGCCACCACCATGCTTGAAAATATGAAGAGTGGTACTCAGTGATGTGTTGTGTTGGATTTGCCCCAAACATAACACTTTGTATTCAGGACATAAAATTCATTTATTTGCAAAATTTTTTGCAGTTTTACTTTAGTGCCTTATTGCAAACAGGATGTATGTTTTGGAATATTTTTATTCTGTACAGGCTTTCTTCTTTTCACTCAAAAGGTTAGTATTGTGGAGTAACTATGTTGTTGATCCATCCTCAGTTTTCTCCGATCACAGCCATTAAACTATGTAACTGTTTTAAAGTCACCATTGGCCTCATGGTGAAATCCATGAGCGGTTTCTTTCCTCTCCGGCAATTGAGTTAGGAAGGACGCCTGTATCTTTGTAGTGACTGGGTGTATTGATACACCAGCCAAAGTGTAATTAATTACTTCACCATGCTCAAAGGGATATTCATAGCCTGCTTGTTATTATTATTTTTCCCCAAGTACCAAAAGGTGCCCATTGGAAAACCTCCCTGGTCTTTGTGGTTGAATATGTGTTTGAATGTTTTATTTAACCTTTATTTAACTAGGCAAGTCAGTTAAGAACAAATTCTTATTTACAATGACGGCCTACCCCTGCCAAACCCTCCCCCAATCCGGACGATGCTGGGCCAATTGTGCGCCTCCCTATGGGACTCCCGATCACGGCCGGTTGTGATACAGCCTGGGATCGAACCAGGGTCTGTAGTGCAATGCAGTGCCTTAGACCGCTGCCCACTCAGGATCACTGCTCGACTGAGGAACCTTACAGATAATTGTATGTGTGGGGTACAGAGATGGTCATGTTAAACAATATTATTGCACACAGAGTGAATCCATGCATTTTTACTCCTGAACTTATTTAGGCATGCCATAACAAAGGGGTTGCATACTTATTGACTCAAGACATTTCAGCTTTTCATTTTGTATTAATTAGTAACAATTTCAAAAAATATAATTTCACTTTGACATTATGGGATATTGTGTGTAGGCCAGTGACAAAAACAATATCTTCAGGCTGTAACATAACAAAATGTGGAAAAAGTCAAGGGGTGTGAATACTTTCTGAAGGCACTATGTATTTATTTATATTCCGGACTCTGCTCATTCTATTATTTTTGGTATTACCCCCTTTTTCGTGGTATCCAATTGGTAGTTACAGTCTTGTCCCATTGTTGCAACTCCCATACGGACACGGGAGAGGCGAAGGTCGAGAGTCGTGCGTCCTCTGAAACACAACCCAACCGAGCCGCACTGCTTCTTGACACAGTGCCCGCTTAACCCAGCCGCACCAATGTATCGGAGGAAACACCGTACACCTGGCGACCGAGTCAGCGTGCACTGCACCTGGCCCGCCACAGGAGTTGCTAGTGCGCGATGGGACAAGAACATCCCTGCCGGCCAAACCCTCCCCTACCCTGGACGACGCTGGGCCATGGGTCTCCCGGTCGCGGCCAGCTGCGACAGAGCCTGGACTCGAACCAGGATCTCTAGTGGCACAGCTAGCACTACAATGCAGTGCCTTAGACCACTGCGCCTGTCGGGAGGCCCTGATATTGCTCATTCTGATGTTGCTCGTTCTGATATTTATTAGTTCTAGTTTTTTTAACTTTTGGATTATGTGTGTATTCTTATTGTATTACTAAATATTTGTGCGCCGTTGGAGCTAGAAACATAAGCATTTCGCTGCACCTGCGATAACATCTACAAATCTGCGACAAATAAACTTTTGGATTATAATGAACAAGATCACATGGACAGGGAGGACCTGATCCTAGATCAGCACTACTATTCTGAGATGTTTTATGAATACGGCCCCTGATTGTACCACCGCTACCTGCCGTGTCGTTTGGAACACTGGACCATTACTACCATGGCAACACTGAGAGAGTGGCCAACCCCAATTCCGTTCTCACACAAATAGACAAATAAATATATAAATATTTTCTGGAAATAAATAAATAAATACAAGTGGAGAAAATTGATTTTCTTCCTCCCTCCCAGCTACTGGGTTTTGCTGAACACACACGCACGCATGAACGCACACACACACACACACACACACACACACACACACACATATGCGTGCACGCTGGGCTGTGTGATTGGGTCCCAACAGGGGAGTGTAAGCTGTGAGTTTTCTGCTCCTGCTTTATTGGTTTAGACCAGCATGGTTCTCACTGTGCACAGAGCTATAGACACAATGACAACAAGCTTTAGAAGGGGGGTCCTTCTCCTCCGCCTTCTTCGTCACTGACTATTCCGCCCTCCCTCTGCCCTCCCTCCCTCCCTCTCTCCGCCCTCTTCCCTCCCTCCCTCCCTCCCCTGCTCCTCTCTACAGGAGCTGGATGTATGTGTATATATATATATATATATATATGTATGTGTGTGTGCGTGTTTGTTTGTGTGTGTGGTTGGTATGATGATCTTAGATTATCATGCTGATGTCGGACTGTCACCCCTATTTCTGCACAGCATGTGTGTGTGCATGTATGCTTGTGTGTGTGTGTGTGTGTAGAGGTATGTGGTGTGATAGACGTATATTCTCTGCTCTCTGCAGTCTCAGTGGAGGTGTAACAGCTGGTTCAGTCTCAGTGGAGGTGTAACCGCTGGTTCAGTCTCAGTGGAGGTGTAACCGCTGGTTCAGTCTCAGTGGAGGTGTAACCGCTGGTTCAGTCTCAGTGGAGGTGTAACCGCTGGTTCAGTCTCAGTGGAGGTGTAACCGCTGGTTCAGTCTCAGTGGAGGTGTAACAGCTGGTTCAGTCTCAGTGGAGGTGTAACAGCTGGTTCAGTCTCAGTGGAGGTGTAACCGCTGGTTCAGTCTCAGTGGAGGTGTAACAGCTGGTTCAGTCTCGATAGAGGTGTAACCGCTGGTTCAGTCTCAGTGGAGGTGTAACCGCTGGTTCAGTCTCGATAGAGGTGTAACCGCTGGTTCAGTCTCAGTGGAGGTGTAACAGCTGGTTCAGTCTCGATAGAGGTGTAACCGCTGGTTCAGTCTCAGTGGAGGTGTAACCGCTGGTTCAGTCTCAGTGGAGGTGTAACCACTGGTTCAGTCTCAGTGGAGGTGTAACCACTGGTTCAGTCTCAGTGTAACCGCTGGTTCAGTCTCAGTGGAGGTGTAACCGCTGGTTCAGTCTCAGTGGAGGTGTAACCACTGGTTCAGTCTCAGTGTAACCGCTGGTTCAGTCTCAGTGGAGGTGTAACCGCTGGTTCTAACCGCTGGTTCAGTCTCAGTGGAGGTGTAACCGCTGGTTCAGTCAGAGAGAGTCTGGTTTTAGCCTGGCTAGTATTAGCCTCACTGGCTCATTCTGCTGCTATGATTACATGTTACGGCTTTCCTCTCCAAATAGTGTGTGTGTGTGTGTGTGTAAACACATATCACTTTGGGGTGCTAGACAGAGCCATGAAAACCCTTATAATCAGAGTGTTTTGTCAGGCCTCCAGCTCTAGTGTTGTTGTTCAGGCAGACACTAGACGTGTGGACGACTAAGAGCCTCTTCACACTTAATACACTTCGCGTAAAAATACTGTCGGCTACACATATTACTCAAATGTAAACTTGTGTACTTGCTACGTCTCGACCACTACCGCCGGAGGTAACGCACGACACTCGCCCTTGAAGCAGGGCAGTGTAAACAGAATTGTCTCATTGAGCCAACACTCCTACAGTATAAATGGTAATAGCAGAGCAATATTTTTGAAACAGCTGAAATGTATAGACATTTTCCTAATATTTGAGACCTGTTTTATTGAGTTTTTACCTGAAATTGCAGTAACAGCATGTTACATTCTGAAATTGTTGCAGTAGCTGCCATCTGCACTGAGCCACGTAAAACTATGGAAGCCGATCCCCACCACCAAAAACATGTAAAATGTAGATCATACAAATATAATATATATTTTTATTTGTAACATTGTGTGGTGATTTCCGAGGTGGCACCATAGGTCCCAGAGTCGTGGTGGGGAATTGTTTTTCTGGGGCCCAGAGTTTTTCCTGATCTGAGCTAACCTAACCTAACCAACTCCGGACCCTAGTTGTAGCGTATGACACAGTAATACAGTGCATTCGGAAAGTATTCAGTCCCCTTCACTTTTTCCACATTTTGTTATGTTACAGCCTTATTCTAAAATTGATTAAATAAAACAAAACGGAAATATCACATTTACATAAGTATTCAGACCCTTTACTCAGTACTTTGTTAAAGCACTTTTGGCAGCGATTACAGGCTTGAGTCTTCTTGGGTATGACATTACAAGCTTGGCACACCTGTATTTGGGGAGTTTCTCTCATTCTTCTCTGCAGATCTTCTGAAGCACAGCTATTTTCAGGTGTCTCCAGAGATGTTCGATCGGGTTCAAGTCCGGGCTCTGGCTGGGCCACTCAAGGACATTCAGAGACTTGTCCTGAAGCCACTCCTGCGTTGTCTTGGCTGTGTGCTTAGGGTCATCATCCTGTTGGAAGGTGAACCTTCACCCCAGTCTGAGGTCCTGAGCGCTCTGGAGCAGGTTTTCATCAAGGATCTCTGTACTTTGCTCCGTTCATCTTTCCCTCGATCCTGACTAGTCTCCCAGTCCCTGCCACTGAAAAACATCCCCACAGCATGATGCTGCCACTACCATGCTTCACCGTAGGGATGGTATTGGCCAGGTGATGAGCAGTGCCTGGTTTCCTCCAGACGTGACGCTTGGGATTCAGGCCAAAAAGTTCAATCTTGGTTTCATCAGGCCAGAGAATCTTGTTTCTCATGGTCTGAGAGTCCTTTAGGTGCCTTTTGGCAAACTCCAAATGGGCTGTCATGTGCCTTTTACTGAGGAGTGGCTTCCGTCTGGCCACTACCATAAAGGCCTGATTGGTGGAGTGCTGCAGAGATGGTTGTCCTTCTGGAAGGTTCTCCCATCTCCACAGAGGAACTATGGAGCTCTGTCAGAGTGACCATCAGGTTCTTGGTCACCTCCCTGACCAAGGCCCTTCTCCCCCGATTGCTCAGTTTAGCCGGGCGGCCAGCTCTAGGAAGAGTCTTGGTGGTTCCAAACTTCTTCCATTTAAGAATGATGGAGGCCACTGTGCTCTTGGGGATCTTCAATGCTGCATATATTTTTTGGTACCCTTACCCAGATCTGTGCCACGACACAATCCTGTCTCGGAGCTTTACGGACAATTCCTTCGACCTTGTGGCTTGGCACTGTCAACCTTATATAGACAGGTGTGTGCCTTTACAAATCATGTCCAATCAATTGAATTTACCACAGGTGGACTCCAATCAAATTGTAGAAACATCTCAAGGATGATCAATGGAAACAGGATGCACCTGAGCTCAATTTCGAGTCTCATAGCAAAGGGTCTGAATACTTAAAGGTATTTATTTTTTAATTTTTAATTTTTTATATATTTTCAAACCTGTTTTTGCTTTGTCATTATGGGGTATTGTGTGTAGATTGATGAGGAAAATGTGTAATTTAATACATTTTAGAATAAGGCTGTAACGTAACAAAATGTGGAAAAAGTCAAGGGGTCTGAATACTTTCCGAATGCACTGTAAATCAGCTGTAAAAAACGGATTTATATGGGCTATGATGGGACCAGATTATTTTTCTAATTAGGTCATATGGTTAAATAAAAAAACACGTGGAAAAACTCCTGGCCCGGGGAGGATGAAAACACAGACAAACAGCTGCGATTGAACAAAAACTAACAGGGCTGAGCTCCATTGTGTAGGCCTTTGCATCTGTAATTAAAAAGATACTCATACAGTATGTCATCACCATTTTGTTGATTGATTCATTCCAGTTAATCATTTTGGATTAAAAAGGCCTATGTGAATAGAAACCACATTTGATCTCATTCACCTTTCCTCAGAACACAAATAAATGGGCCTATTTGAGGCTATAAAAACATGACGTTACGTTTCCCCTGGCCCAGATGGGATCAGAGCACATGGCGGGTATGTGCTTTCATATAAAACAGCTCGTTGCGGTGAATTCACTTATACCCACGTCGCAATTTGCTTTTACCACATGTGATGATTTGCAAGAGAACTGATAAAAATGAAGCCTGGTTTGTTGTAATGTTGTAAGGTAGGCCTACTGTACTTTTATATTGGTATGAGAGTGTTAATCGTACATTTTTGATAGGCTAACGTTACTTGGCGAAGACATGCTGTCAATAACTCTGTGCTTTTCTCTTGAAGCTAAAATGTAATGAGTATAGCCTACAGATGAGAAAATAAACCCTTTAATTTTCTGCACATGCTTATGAATTGTTGCATTATTCAATAGTGTAATGTGGTTTAGATTTTTAAAAAGTTTCTGTCATTGTTGAATAGTTTGTGCTTACTGGCTAGTGGCTACTGTGATATTTACGGTCAATTTGAGCTGCGGACCAAGAATGTTGCGTTGCCAGCCACAATGAAAAGTAAGACAGGGATGTAATGTGAATTGAAAAGTAGAATTCTCTTTCACCACCCCGCTCCTCAGACTATCCTTCATATCTTGTAGTTGGAATATGGCCTAAGCGGTTATTTACAGTAATGCTAAAGGCTCTTCTATCATTAGACATCTCCCCCAGCTCTCACTGACGTTGTTTGATGGTTATTTCTGAGTCTGAGGTGTTGGAAGTGTCAGATACTGGAGAAGTGTGTGTGCATGTGTGGGACAAGGGGGGAATGAGAGAGACACAGTCAGTCAGTCAGTTGAGACACATTGAACACATCGAGTTCCTTAAACAGTTATCAATATGTAGCTCTGACTTGAGGGCAAAGCTGAATCTATAGAGAACCTCATCACCTATGCTCTCTAGACTAGAGGCCAGCTCAATACTATAGCTCTTGGTTGATGTCATTACAGTGGACACACACGCGCACCCACACACAAACACACACACACACACACAGACACACTCTTGTGTTATTACAGAATTTATTAGAACAATGTTATGACTGTGTTGGAGTGCTGTGTGATTTAAGGGGTTGTGTGATCTCACCTTTATACCATATAGATCTACATTAATATAAGTCCTCCATCCCTATCTGGGGAAGTATGTAAATGTTTAAAGTGGAACTGACAGCGTTTATCTTATTAAAATCTGTTCATATACACCCCCAGGAAGAATATATATATATATTATTTTACTTTTTCAGACAAGCGAGCACTTAGATATGGTCATTTTCACATTTCCATAAATTCATAGAATGTTTGGGAATGACATAGAGTAAGGCATTTGTGAAAATTCTATAGCAATATAGTGGGAAAGCGGCCATGCGTTTGGACAATTAATAGACACTGCAGTAAATAAAACCTAATAAAAACATCTATCTCGTCCAGGACCGGAGTCTACACAGACCGGTGTGCCATAGCCAATCAGAGCTACAGTAGGCCTTTATGCAAATAAGACATTTGCCACACGGGCCTGCCATCATTCACTTTGAACTGGACTGTGTGTTTACAGGCAGTAGCAACAATGCAACTTTAGATTATTAGAACGCATTCGCCAAAAGCCACAAAATACCACTGAATGGATTTATGGACACAAATGAGAGAACATCTCACTCTGACCATTTTACACGCCCTAGCAGAGCTGGTTAGGATGTTTTCATGTTAACTAGAGCGTTAGTGACTAACTGTGCTGCTGGCAACAATTGAGTTACTTTTTTTGCCAACGTTTACTGACACCGGTCATATTAGGCTGGGGTTGCACTTTCGAGTAGATAGCCAGAGTTTACGAACGCAAGAGATATGCTAACTGGATAGCGGTTGTTCAAGTTCAGCCTAGCTAGCTAGCTAGCTAGCAAAGCGACTCAAATTTCTTGCTAGCTAAGCAAATGACACCTGCACAGTGGTGGAAAAAGTACCCAATTGTCATACTTGAGTAAAAGTAAAGATACCTTAATAGAAAATGACTCAAGTAAAAGTCACCCAGTAAAATTCTACTTGAGTAAAAGTCTAAAAGTATTTCGTTTAAAAATATACTTAAGTATCAAAAGTAAATGTAATTACTCAAATAAGTAAATTTTTTATTTTGGGTCATTTAGCAGATGCTCTTATCCAGAGCGACTTACAGTTAGTGAGTGCATACATTTTTCATACTGGCCCCCCGTGGGAATCAAACCCACAACCCTGGCGTTGCAAGCGCCATGCTCTACCAACTGAGCTACACTCATTATTGAAAATTAATTTTATTAAGCAAACCAGACGGCACCATAAAAAAAAAAAAAATCCGTAATAACAATACGGATAGCCAGGGGCACACTCCAACATTCAGACATAATTTACAAACGAAGCATGTGTGAGTCCGCCAGATCAGAGGCAGTAGGGATGACCAGGAATGTTTTGTTGATAAGTGCGAGAATTTGACCATTTTCCTGTCCTGCTAAGCATTCAAAATGTATGGAGTAAAAAGTACAATATTTTCTTAAGGAATGTAAAAGTAGTCAAAAATATAAATAGTAAAGTAAAGTACAGATACCCCCCAAAACTACTTAAGTAGTACTTTAAAGTATTTTTACTTAAGTACTTTACACCACTGCACCTGCATCTCTAGCTGTAGTGACAGAAAAAAACGATATGAGGGGAAAAAGTCGGTCACTCACCCATTCCTCCAATGACATGACATCCTCCCAGCAGCTAGCTAGCTAGCTAGCTAATGTTAGGCTCCGTGTTTTTAGCTTGCTATAGCTACATAAATAGATACGCTAGCCTATTAACCACCTTATGACTGATTTGTGATCATTGCCCTTGCTAGTTTGATTGTACTGACATTCCCAGCCTTAGTTACATTCATCTGTTTTTGTCCAAAATATTGAGTCATTGAAACTGAAACAGTGCATCCCGAATGGGTGGAGGCAGCAAACTATGTACCAGGCCATCTATGATTTACAACCTGATAGCAATAGTTTTTGGACTACCAAGAAATGTATTGATTAATTATATCAGAGAGGAAGAAGAAGAAAGAGGCCCAACTTGGCGGAAAATCTGTCTCCCTCCAGCAGGTGGCATATTTCCATTGTTTCGCACACCAAGCAAGGAGTTGGGCCTCTCTCAAGGAGAGAGTTTCGAATTTCGTAAAAATAAATAAAATGAATGGCTAATTTGCTACGTGAGGTTTATTTGATCGAATAGAAGTTTCGTAATGCTGAATTTGTTACGATTGTCCTGATATAAGTAGGACACGTGACATCCTGTCAACTTTAAGAAAGAAACATTTTATATCAGAGTTGTCTCGAGATGGCAATGCAGATTCATGGCATGAGGCTAGTAGCATAGCATCTCTCTCCATTGAATTCAGGCGGTTGACATCAACAACCCGAGTGGCGCAGCAGTTTAAGGCACTGTATCACAGTGCTAGAGTCGTCACTACAGACCCGGGTTCGATCCTGGGCTGTATCACAACCGGCCGTGATCGGGAGTCCCATAGGGCGGCGCACAATTGGCCCAGCCTCGTCTGGGTTAGGGGAGGGTTTGGCCGGGGTAGGCCATCATTGTAAATAAGAATTTGTTCTTAACTGACTTGCCTAGTTAAACAAAAAAATATATAAATAAAACCCTCATCAAATATTCAAAAAAAGATTACAATAATGAGATGTATCCACCAATCCAAAGAAAGGATAGGCGGGAGCTAGACAGCCAGCTTTGCCGCTTTGTGGACAACGACTCCCATTGTTAGGGCTGAGACTAGTATCTTGTCAGTATATCCATAATCTTTGATTATATTAATCATGCACTGAACTGCATTTAATCTATTCTACCAACAATGCCTTACTGTACGTCATGGAATTTTGAGTCAAATAGAACATATTTTTTTAAAACTGTTATAAAGTAGTTTTTGTAGCATAAACTGGGAATTTGATATTTTTGACTGATATTATGATTGTCTGTTTGTTTAATATCTGCAAAGTAGTTAAAACACTGTCAGTTCCACTTTAAGCTATGTGATAGTATAGATGTTCCTCTTTGCGTCTTCTAAAGGGGTTGAGATAATGACAAATTATAATAAACAATGAATATTGAAATGCAGTGTTTATATTCAGTACTAAGGGAAGTCACAGTAACCTCTCTCTCTGTGGTGAGTTAGTCAGTATAGGTGTGTGTGTGTGTGTGTGTGTGCGTGTGCGTGTTAGTCAGTGCAAGAGGCTGTCTAGCTTTAGGGGGAGGAAGGAAGAATAGAGCACAGTAACAGCTACAGGGGCTGAGAGGAGAACACAGACAGGAGAAGGATAGCTAAAGCAGTTCATATGAGGCTGCCATAGTGTACTGTAGAAGCAGCTAGCTAAGTTCATATGAGGCTGCCATAGTTTACTGTAGAAGCAGCTAGCTAAGTTCATATGAGGCTGCCATAGTGTACTGTAGAAGCAGCTAGCTAAGTTAATATGAGGCTGCCATAGTTTACTGTAGAAGCAGCTAGCTAAGTTCATATGAGGCTGCCATAGTTTACTGTAGAAGCAGCTAGCTAAGTTCATATGAGGCTGCCATAGTGTACTGTAGAAGCAGCTAGCTAAGTTCATATGAGGCTGCCATAGTGTACTGTAGAAGCTGCTAGCTAAGTTCAATGAGGCTGCCATAGTGTACTGTAGAAGCAGCTAGCTAAGTTCATATGAGGCTGCCATAGTGTACTGTAGAAGCAGCTAGCTAAGTTCATATGAGGCTGCCATAGTGTACTGTAGAAGCAGCTAGCTAAGTTCATATGAGGCTGCCATAGTGTACTGTAGAAGCAGCTGGGTTCCATTGGACCTCCGCCCCTTTTGCCCTCAGAACAGTCACAATTCGTCGAGGCATGGACTCTACAATGTGTCGAAAGCATTCTACAGGGATGCTGGCCCATGTTGACTCCAATGCTTCCCACAGTTGTATTAAGTTGGCTGGATGTCCTTTGGGTGGTGGACCATTCTTGATACACAGGGGAAACTGTTGAGCATGAAAAACCCAGAGGCGTTACAATTCTTGAAACAAACCTGTGCGCCTGGCACCTACTACCATATCTCGTTCAAAGGCATTTAAATCTTACGTCTTGCCCATTCACACTCAGAATGGCACACATACACAATGTCTCAATTGTCTCAAGGCTTAAAAATCCTTCTTTAACCTGTCTCCTCCCCTTCATCTACACTGCTTGAAGTGGATTTAACAAGTGACATCAATAAGGGATCATAGCTTTCACCTGGATTCAACTGGTCAGTCTATGTCATGGAAAGACTGTTTTGTACACTCAGTGTATATCTCTATGACCCACACACATAAGACTTGTAGAAGGCTTGCTACAGTAGCTAGCTTCAGATAAGGACACAATAGAAGCGTCTGAGTACGGAGGCTGATCAGCCTCATTTGTTCTGGGATAGTTGTACATTTAGTAGGAATAGCTTTGTACCTCCCTACTGTATGATAAAGGGAAGGAGGGAGAGAATGAGGGGAGAGGTGAAATGACAGAGAGAAGGAGATGGAGAGAGGAGATGAAGAAGGATAGAGGGAGGAGAGGAAAAGGTAGAGACGTTGAAGAATAAGGAGGACAAGAAGAGAGTGATGACAGATAAAGAGAAAGCAGCGTAGGAGGTAAAGAATTGAGAGCTGATGGTAGCTAAGACGTGTTATTTTCCAGCATTCCTTCTGTTTAATGAGAAACTAGTTGGTTATAAGAGGACTGGACAGCTATGAACTATCCCAGAGTTTCAGTCATTTGGAATAACTGGAGTATGCATCACGGTGTGTGTGTGTGGTATTGACCAGCAGTGCAGGGGGATGGAGGTAGTAGAGGATGAAGCCAGAGCCCCTTACTGGCTCTAAGAGAGCATGTTTTATGAGCGCTGTAAGTGCATTCCTGAGCTCTATGCACAGGGTTAAGTGTGTGTGTGTGTGTGTTTGTGTGTGTGTGTGTTTGGGGTGGGGGCAGGGGGTTAACCACATGAGTTGGGAGGCAGTTGAAAGGGCACAAAGAGAGAAGGGTTGGGTTGGGGGTGGGGGGGGGGGCAACCACAACAAAGGAAGAAAGGATATGAGAATTGGGGGTAGGGGGAAATAGGTAGATATGACATTTAGATGGAAGTTAAATGGAAGCGGTTTGACATTTGCACTGTGCTGATACCTGGAGACTGACTGACATGAGCACACGCTCACACACACACACACACACACACACACACACACACACACACACACAGCAACCCTTGCTGTCTTTACGTGAAACATGTAAGCATCGCATGCATGTGGCCAATAGGGCCTGACCTATAGCTTATCATAATCACGTCAATAAAAAAACGCTGAACACAGTAATGTTGACAGCAAAATGGGAGGACGTGAAAAAGAAACTCGAAATGGGCAATTGTTTACTGGTTGCTCAGGGGGGAAAGGGGAAGTCAGATCTGTGGAAGACATTTGACTTGAGATCAAGAAAAAGGAGGTTGTAGGATCAAGCGTTGCGTGAGTATTATGTGTGCCAAACAGTTGCTATTAGATTACAATATTATTATTTGTTCTGACCATTTGGAACAGTGTAAACAACACTAAATAAATAAGTGTACCAGAGAGTCTGTTCTAACGAGAAAAAAAAAAGATGTATTAAGCCTTTATTACAGCAGACTAAAAACAGTTGCATGCAATTGTGAATTGCGGTTTATTTATCTTTTAAGCTAATTATTCAAAGCTCCTTTTGTTATTTAATTTTAAAACTAAAATGCTTGAATGCATTTCAAAGCATGAATGTCTCGTATGCTGTGTGATGGCATGAACGAATTAATGATTGATTGATTGATTGATTGATTGATTGATACAGTAGCCTATATATTGAAATACTGTATAGGCCTAACTAAGTTACAGTATTACGACTAAACAGGACACGCTCCTAGGCCTACAGCTTGATGGTAGTTATACAAGGCTACTATACAAAGCCTAGTAATGATAACAACATTACTTATTATTATAATGATGATCATAATAATAATTGTAATAATAACAATAAGAAGGAGATCAAGAAAAAGGAGGGTATAGGAGCGAAAGCTACGTGCATATTATGTGTGACAAACAGGTGCTGTTAGATTACAATTACATTTTTCTGCCTGTTTGGAACAGTATAAACAACACTAAATAAATAAGTAATACCAGTCTGTTCTAAAGAAACATTTTTGTAAAGCCTTTTTTACAACATAGCAAAAATTAAAAGCAGCCGAATCTGTGAAATTGCTTTATCCAACATTTTGCCATTGCATGAGGCTTGGTGCTCACGGAATCAGTAGGCTATTAAACAAACACTCAAACCGGCAACAGAAGCAAGATCTGTCTTATTTATTTCAGATATATATGGATGATTTATAAAGCCAGGCACATTCAACAGTTAGGATATTGATTATAGACCAAATTTAATTGGGGTTTCCTCTCTCCTAAATTTTCTTAGACAGTTAGGCTAAGGCAAGGGCGGTTTCCTCGTTCCTGCTGCTGCTGCCTCCGCCGCATTATTCTGGTTAACTTTATTTGCTATTAGGAAACATATTGAAAGGCGCCAATTATATGGCGCACTGAAGATTATGTTTCAGAACCGCGGACAGCGACTGTATCCAACAAGGGAGAAAGCACATTTGTTATAAAATAATATTAGATTTATTAGTGTTGCACCATTGTTCTTACATAATATAAGCATGTACAATTTCAGTATCACGTGTCTTAGAGTGATGGACTGTGCCATCCCCGTGGCCTCCACAGTGGATTAGTCCACAGAGAGAGGTGCGAATCAGACGTGTCTTGTGCACCATACAAAACTAAAACATTTGCGACTGCTCACTAAAGAAATCTCGGTTGACCAACAGCCTATCGACCAAAACATTTACCAGTCGACTAAATAGCGTCAGTCCTAAACTGTACTCAGATATGTTAAGTGCAACAGGTTTCCTCAAATGTTTTTAGTAATGACAGCACATTGGGGTTTACAGTGTATCTCTCCTCTCATCCCTTTCTCCTCCCCCCTAATCCTCCCTCCTCCATCTGTAACAGACATAAATATCGTTTTCTTTTTATTCGCTCTCAACAAACAGTTCCCTCCATTTCCAATCTCTCTGTGAGCGAGTGTGGTTGAGGAATGGAGGGATGGAGAGAGAGGAGAGATTGCCTGTCTGTTCTGACCCTAAACCTTTCTCTAATGGGAAACAGGCCCTTGTTAAACTTTTCCAATTACTGGGAGAAGAGGGGTAGAGCGGGGCTCATTTGATCGGGTCTGAAATGGCTGTTGTTTACTGCTCTCTGTTATCGACCGTGTGGCCTGGACACAGACCGGTGATAGAGGTAATAATTGGGAAGATAAGGAGGGTTCTCTCTCTCTGTCTCTCTCTCTCTCTCTCTCTCTCTCTCTCTCTCTCTCTCTCTGTCTCTCTCTCTCTCTTTCTCTCTCTCTCTCTCTCTCTCTCTCTCTCTCTCTCTCTCTCTCTCTCTCTCTCTCTCTCTCTCTCTCTTTCTCTCTCTCTCTCTCTCTCTCTCTCTCTCTCTCTTCCTCTCTCTCTCTCTGTCTCTCGCTCTCTCTCTCTCTCTCTCTCTCTCTCTCTCTCTCTCTCTCTCTCTCTCTCTCTCTCTCTCTCTCTCTCTCTCTCTCGCTCACTCTCTCTCTCCCTTTTGACTTCGCTTCCTCTCTCTCCCTGGCCCGGTTTACATTTGGATTTATTCTAATTTGAAAGTTTGTGGTTCTGTGTTTCAGAGTTCTCTCTCTCTCTCAGTTCAATTCAATTCAATTTAAGGGCTTAATTGGCATGGGAAACGTATGTTAACATTGCCAAAGCAAGTGAAGTAGATAGTAAACAAAAGTGAAATAAACAATAAATATTAACAGTAAACATTACACTCAGAAGTTTCAAAAGAATAAAGACATTTCAGATGTCATATTATGTATATATACAGTGTTGTAACAATGTGCAAAAAGGAAACAAGTACAAATGGGAAAATAAATAAACATAAATATGGGTTGTATTTACAATGGTGTTTGTTCTTCACTGGTTGCTCTTTTCTTGTGGCAACAGGTCACAAATCTTGCAGCTGTGATGGCACACTGTGGTTTTTCACCCAGTAGATAAGGGAGTTTATCAAAATTGGGTTTGTTTTCGAATTCTTTGTGGATCGCTGTAATCTGAGGGAAATATGTGTCTCTAATATGGTCAGGAGGTTAGGAAGTGCAGCTCAGTTTCCACCTCATTTTGTGGGCAGTGTGCACATAGCCTGTCTTCTCTTGAGAGCCAGGTCTGCCTACGGCGGCCTTTCTCAATAGCAAGGCTATGCTCACTGAGTCTGTACATAGTCAAAGCTTTCCTTAAGTTTGGGTCAGTCACAGTGGTCAGGTATTCTGCCACTGTGTACTATCTGTTTAGGGCCAAATAGCATTCTAGTTTGCTCTGTTTTTTTGTTTGTTCTTTCCAATGTGTCAAGTAATTCTCTTTTTGTTTTCTCATGATTTGGTTGGGTCTAATTGTGTTGTTGTTGTTGTTGTTGCTGTTGTTGTTGTCCTGGGGCTCTGTGGGGTCTGTTTGTGAACAGAGCCCCAGGACCAGCTTACTTAGGGGACTCTTCTCCAAGTTCATCTCTCTGTAGGTGATGGCTTTGTTATGGAAGGTTTGGGAATCGCTTCCTTTTAAGTGGTTATAGAATTTAACGTCTCTTTTCTGGATTTTGATAAATAGCGGGTATTGGCCTAATTCTGCTCTGCATGCATTATTTGGTGTTTTACGTTGTACACAGAGGATGTTTTTGCAGAATTCTGCATGCAGAGTCTCAATTTGGTGTTTGTCCCATTTTGTGAATTCTTGGTTGGTGAGCGGACCCCAGACCTCACAACCATAAAAGGCAATAGGTTCTATAAATGATTCAAGTATTTTTAGCCAGATCCTAATTGGTATGTCAAATGTTATGTTCCTTTTGATGGCATAGAAGGCCCTTCTTGCCTTGTCTCTCAGATCGTTCACAGCTTTGTGGAAGTTACCTGTGGCGCTGATGTTTAGGCCGAGGTACGTATCGTTTTTTGTGTGCTCTAGTGCAACGGTGTCTAGATGGAATTTGTATTTGTGGTCCTGGCAACTGGACCTTTTTTGGAACACCATTATTTTTGTCTTACTGAGATTTACTGTCAGGGCCCAGGTCTGACATAATCTGTGCAGAAAATCTAGGTGCTGCTGTAGGCCCTCCTTGGTTGGTGACAGAAGCACCAGATCATAAGCAAACAGTAGACATTTGACTTCAGATTCTAGTAGGGTGAGGCCGGGTGCTGCAGACTGTTCTAGTGCCCTCGCCAATTCGTTGATATATGTGTTGAAGAGGGTGGGGCTTAAACTGCATCCCTGTCTCACCCTACGGCCCTGTGGAAAGATATGTGTGTGTTTTTGCCAATTTTAACCGCACACTTGTTGTTTGTGTACATGGATTTTATAATGTCGTATGTTTTTCCCCCAACCCCACTTTCCATCAATTTGTATAGCAGACCCTCATGCCAAATTTAATCAAAAGCTTTTTTGAAATCAACAAAGCATGAGAAGACTTTGCCTTTGTTTTGGTTTGTTTGTTTGTCAATTAGGGTGTGCAGGGTGAATACGTGGTCTGTCGTACGGTAATTTGGTAAAAAGCCAATTTGACATTTGCTCAGTACATTGTTTTCACTGAGGAAATGAACTAGTCTGCTGTTAAAGATAATGCAGAGGATTTTCCCAAGGTTGCTGTTGACGCATATCCCACGGTAGTTATTGGGGTCAAATTTGTCTCCACTTTTGTGGATTGGGGTGATCAGTCCTTGGTTCCAAATATTGGGGAAGATGCCAGAGCTAAGGATGATGTTAAAGAGTTTAAGTATAGCTAATTGAAATTTGTGGTCTGTATATTTTATCCTTTCATTGAGGATACCATCAACACCACAGGCCTTTTTGGGTTGGAGGGTTTGTATTACAGGAGCACGGCGCCTGTAACGCCAAGGTAGTGGGTTCGATCCCCGGGACCACCCATACACAAAAATGTATGCACGCATGACTGTAAGTCGCTTTGGATAAAAGCGTCTGCTAAATGGCATATTATATTATATATTATTATATTTTGTCCTGTAGTTCATTCAATGTAATTGGAGAATCCAGTGGGTTCTGGTAGTCTTTAATAGTTGATTCTAAGATTTGCATTTGATCATGTATATTTTTTTGCTGTTTGTTCTCTGTTATAGGGCCAAAAAGATTGGAGAAGTGGTTTACCCATACATCTCCGTTTTGGATAGATAGCTCTTCATGTTGTTGTTTGTTTAGTGTTTTCCAATTTTCCCAGAAGTGGTTAGAGTCTATGGATTCTTCAATTAAATTGAGCTGATTTCTGACTTGCTGTTCCTTATTTTTTCCGTAGTGTATTTCTGTATTGTTTTAGTGATTCACCATAGTGAAGGCGTAGGCTCAGGTTTTCTGGGTCTCTATGTTTTTGGTTGGATAGGTTTCTCAATTTCTTTCTTAGGTTTTTGCATTCTTCATCAAACCATTTATCACTGTTGTTACTTTTCTTTGGTTTTCTGTTAGAGATTTTTAGATTTGATAGGGAAGCTGAGAGGTCAAATATACTGTTTAGGTTTTCTACTGCCAAGTTTACACCTTCACTATTACAGTGGAACGTTTTGTCCAGGAAGTTGTCTAGAATGGATTGAATTTGTTGTTGCCTAATTGTTTTTTTGGTAAGTTTCAACACTACTTTCCTTCCATCTATAGCATTTCTTAATATTATTCAGTTCCTTTGGCTTTGATGCCTCATGATTGAGTATTGCTCTGTTCAAGTAGACTGTGATTTTGCTGTGGTCTGATAGGGGTGTCAGTGGGCTGACTGTGAACGCTCTGAGAGACTCTGGGTTGAGGTCAGTGATAAAGTAGTCTACAGTACTACTGCCAAGAGATGAGCTATAGGTGTACCTACCATAGGAGTCCCCTCGAAGCCTACCATTGACTATGTACATACCCAGTGTGCGACAGAGCTCCAGGAGTCGTGACCCGTTTTTGTTGGTTATGTTGTCGTAGTTGTGCCTAGGGGGGCATATGGGGGAGGGAATGCTGTCACATCCAGGTAGGTGTTTGTCCCCCTGTGTGCTGAGGGTGTCAGGTTCTTGTCCAGTTCTGGCATTTAGGTCGCCACAGACTAGTACATGTCCCTGGGTCTGGAAATGATTGATTTTCTCCTCCAGGATGGAGAAGCTGTCTTCATTAAAGTATGGGGATTCTAGTGGGGGGATATAGGTAGCACACAGGAGGAAATTTTTCTCTGTTGAGATAATTTCCTTTTGAATTTCTAACCAAATGTAAAATGTTCCTGTTTTGATTAATTTAATCGAGTGAGTTAGGTCTGCTCTATACCAAATTAGCATACCCCCTGAGTCCCTTCCCTGTTTCACACCTGGTAGTTTGGTGGATGGGATCACCAGCTCTCTGTAACCTAGAGGGCAACCAGTGGGTCCGTCTCCTCTCCTCTCTCTCTCTCTCTCTCTCTCTCTCTCTCTCTCTCTCTCTCTCTCTCTCTCTCTCTCTGTATTTCTCCTTCTCCCTCTCTCTCTCTCTCTCTCTCTCTCTCTCTCTCTCTCTCTCTCGTATTTCTCCTTCTCTCCCTCTCGCTCTCTCTCTCTGACAGTGATTTATTGCGTCTTGCTCGGCAGGTAATCCATCTTCTCAGACCCCAGGCCCAAACACTGGCTTTCTACGCCTTCTCTCCTCATTTCTTGCTTCCCTCCTTCTTTCATCCATCTTTCCCAGCCTCCCTACATCCCAAGGTTACCAAGGCCTTCAGGTGAGGACCAGACACACACACACACACACACACACACACACACACTAACCTTGTTTTTCTAATCTTCAGCACACATTCTACCAACTCTACCCTGTCCATTCTACCAACTCTACCCTGTCCATTATATTAACTCTACCCTGTCCATTCTACCAACTCTACCCTGTCCATTATACCAACTCTACCCTGTCCATTATATCAACTCTACCCTGTTCATTCTACCAACTCTACCCTGTCCATTCTAGCAACTCTATCCTGTCCATTCTACCAACTCTACCCTGTCCATCATATCAACTCTACTCTGTCCATTCTATCAGTCCTGTTCGAAGCTATTGTATGATGGTGGTTTGCAATAACTGTGTAGACAATTCAGTTCTCCCTTTATTATCCATTTGTCATCTTTAGCATTTATAATCTAATCTGAATCAAATGACTGTGATCTTTATTACCTGTTACCCTGGGAGACCAGAGGGAGCCACAGACCGAGGGAGGGAGGGAGATAGGGAGAGTGGGAGAGAGAGATGGGATGAGGGAGAGAACCCAGTACACAGTCAGAATGAGACAGACATGTCCAGTTCAAATGTAGGGTAGCACCATGGTATAGCCGGAGGAGAGCTAGCTTCTGTCCTCCTCTGGGTACATTGACTTCAATACAAAACCTAGAAGGCTAATGGTTCCCACCCCCTTCCATAGACTTACACAGTAATTATGACAACTTCCGGAGGACGTCCTCCTACCTATCAGAGCTCTTGCAGCATGAACTGACACATTGTCCACCCAATCAAAGGATCAGAAAATACATCTAGTACTGAAAGCATAAGCTATAACTAGCTAGCACTGCAGTGCATAAAATGTGGTGAGTAGTTGACTCAAAGAGAGACAAAGACAATAGTTGAACAGTTTTGAACAAATTAATTTATTGAGAGAGAGAGAGAGAGAGAGAGAGAGAGAGAGAGAGAGAGAGAGAGAGAGAGAGAGAGAGAGAGAGAGAGAGAGAGAGAGAGAGAGAGAGAGAGAGAGAGAGAGAGAGAGAGAGAGAGAGAGAGAGAGAGAGAGAGAGAGAGAGAGAGAGAGAGAGAGAGAGAGAGAGAGAGAGAGAGAGAGAGAACATTGACTGAAGGGATAACTGAGTGTGTTTAATGTAATGTCTTCCTGTACTGCACTGTGACGTACTGTACTGACTTTGGTTGGGTTTCATAGCTCAATGAACACACAGTGACCCAGCAGCTCACTTGTGTGTGTATGTGTGTGTGTCACAAAAACTGAAGTCTCTCCCACCGAAACGCTGAGTTATTTTTAAACAATGCATGTCTGACATCACTAATTACAACAGCTGATGAGCCGTGTGTGTGTGTGTGTGTGTGTGTGTGTGCCTCTCTCCATCTTTTTGGGTATGTGAGTGTATTAGTGTGTGAAGGAGAATGGGTGTGTGTCTTTTTGTTCTGTTTCTGTTATTGAGGCCAAATACAGTGTGGTTAGATGTAGATCAGTCCACACACACACACACACACACACACACACACACACACACACACACCATTACCCTGCTATACCTTCAAAGCACATTTTGAATCAGAAAACTTGATTGGTAAATCGTAAATCCTCCATATGGGGCATTAATTGAATTAGAGGGAAGTGTTACATACGATAGGTTGGTATGACTAGACACATGCATGCATACTACTCATGATTACCCACAGCTCTCTTGTGATGTTGACAGTAAATTAATAACAAAGAAAAATCCATTAGAATCAGTTTGTTGTCATAGCAACGGGCTACATTAATTACCTGCTGTTTTCCATGGCTGCAGGGGTGCTTGGGAAATGGTGTCTCAGGAAGCCATTACCGTTTAGTGCTGTGTTTGAGTATGTGTCTGTCTGTCTGCCTGCCTGCCAGTGAGAGACATCATGTTACACTATATATACAAAAAAAGTATGTGGACACCTCTTCAAATTAGTGGATTCGGCTATTTCAGCCACACCTGTTGCTGACAGGTGTATACAATCAAGCACACAGACATGCAATCTCCATAGACAAACATTGGCAGTAGAATGGCCTTACTGAAGAGCTCAGTGACTTTCAACGTGGCACCGTCATAGAATGCCACCTTTCCAACAAGTCAGTTCGTCACATGTCTGCCCTGCTAGAGCTGCCCCGGTCAACTGTAAGTGCTGTTATTGTGAACGTCTAGGATCAACAACGGCTCAGCCGCGAAGTGGTAGTCCACACAAGTTCACAGAACGGGACCTCAGAGTGCTGAAGCGCATAGCGCGTAAACATCGTCTGTCCTCGGTTGCAACACTTACTACTGAGTTCCAAACTGCCTCTGGAAGCAACGTCAGCACAAGAACTGTTCGTCGGGAGATTCATGAAATGGGTTTCCATGGCCGAGCAGCCACACACAAGCCTAAGATCACCATGCGCAATGCCAAGCGTCGGCTGGAGTGGTGTAAAGCTCGACACCATTGGACTCTGGAGCAGTGGATACGCGTTCTCTGGAGTGATGAATCACGCTTCACCATCTGGCAGGACGAATCTGGGTTTGGCGGATGCCAGGAGAACGCTACCTGCCCCAATGCATAGTGGCAACTGTAACGTTTGGTGGAGGAGGAATAATGGTCTGGGGCTGTTTTACAGGGTTCAGGCTAGGCCCCTTAGTTCCAGTGATGGGAAATCTTAACGTTACAGCATACAATGACATTCTAGAAAATTCTGTGTTTCCAACTTTGTGGCAACAGTTTGGGGAAGGCCCTTTCCTGTTTCAGCATGACAATGCCTCCATACAAAAATGGTTTGTCGAGATCCGTGTGGAAGAACTTGCCTGGCCTGCACAGAGCCCTGACCTCAACCCCATCGAACACCTTTGGGATGAATTGGAATGCCGACTGCGAGCCAGGCCTAATCGGCCAACATCAGTGCCAACCTCACTAATGCTCTTGTGACTGAATGGAAGGAAGTCCCCGCAGCAATGTTCCAACATCTAGTGGAAAGCCTTCTCAGAAGAGTGGAGGATGTTATAGCCGCAAAGGGGTGACCAACTCTGTATTAATGCCCATGAGTTTGAAGTGAGATGTTCGACGAGCAGGTGTCCACATACTTTTGGTCATGTAGTGTATCTCTGGACAGTGCAGCTTGTCATGTCTACTGTGTGTGTGTGTGTGTGGTGGTGGGGGTTGGTGGGTGGTTGGGGTAGCCTAGCGGTTAAGAGCATTGGGCCAGTGACCTAAAGTTTGCTGCTTCGAATGAGCAAGGCACTTAACCCTAATTGCTCCTGTAAGTCATTACTAAATAAAACATTTTATTTGTGTGTGTGAGGGAGTGGGATATGTTTCAAGCCCCACTGCATATACTCACCAGGTGGTCTTGTATGCCTAAATCAAGAACAAAAACACACATACACAACCTGTCTCTTTCTCTGTCTCTCAGTCTGTCTCTCTGTCTCGTTCTATCTCTCTCTATCTCTGTCTCACTCTGTCTGTCTCTGTCTCTCAGTCTCTGTCTCTCTCTGTCTCTCTCCATCTCTCAGTCTCTGTCTCTCTCTGTCCGTCTCTGTCTCTCTCTCTCTCTGTCTCTCTCTGTCTCTCTCCGTCTCTCTCCATCTCTCAGTCTCTGTCTCTCTCTGTCTCTCTCTCTCTCCGTCTCTCTCCGTCTCTCTGTCTCTCTCTGTCTCTCTATCTCTCTGTCTCACTCTGTCTGTCTCTCTCCGTCTCTCTCTGTCTCCCTCTGTCTCTCTCTGTCTCTCTCAGTCTCTGTCTCTATCTCTCTGTCTCTCTCAGTCTCTATCTGTCTCTCTCTGTCTCTCTGTCTCTCTCAGTTTCTCAGTCTCTCAGTCTCTCAGTCTCTCAGTCTCTGTCTCTCTATCTCTCTGTTTTACTCTGTCTGTCTTTGTCTCTCTGTGTCTCTCTCCATCTCTCTGTGTCTCTCTCCGTCTCTCTCTGTTTCTCTCTGTCTCTCTCCATCTCTCAGTCTCTGTCTCTCTCTATCTCTATCTCTCTGTCTCTCTCTGTCTCACTCTGTCTGTCTCTGTCTCTCTGTCTCTCTCTCCATCTCTCTCCGTCGCTCTCCGTCTCTGTCTCTCTCTCTCTCTATCTCTATCTCTCTGTCTCTCTCTATCTCTCTGTCTCTCTCTGTCTCTCTCCATCCCTCAGTCTCTATCTCACTCTATCTCTCTCCGTCTCTCTCCGTCTCTCTCCGTCTCTCTCCGTCTCTCTCTGTCTCTCTCCGTCTCTCTCTCTCCATCTCTCTCTGTTCTCTGTCTCTGTCTCTCTCTATCTCTATCTCTCTGTCTCTCTCTCTGTCTCTCTCCATCTCTCAGTCTCTTTCTATCTCTATCTCTCTATCTCTCTCAGTCTCTCTCAGTCTCTCTCCGCCTTTCTCCGTCTCTCTCCGTCTCTCAGTCTCTGTCTCTCTCTATCTCTCTGTCTCTGTCTCTGTCTCTGTCTCTGTCTCTGTCTCTATCTCTATCTCTCTGTCTATCTCTGTCTCTCAGTCTCTGTCTCTCTCTGACTCTCTCCGTCTCTCAGTCTCTGTCTCTCTCTATCGCTATCTCTCTCTCTCTCCGTCTCTCAGTCTCTGTCTCTCTCCGTCTCTCTCCATCTCTCAGTCTCTGTCTCTCTCTGTCTCTCTCTGTCCATCTCTGTCTGTCTCTCTCTCTATCTCTCTATGTCTCTCTCTGTCTTTCTCCATCTCCATCTCCCAGTCTCTGTCTCTCTCTGTCTCTCTCCGTCTCTGTCTCTGTGTCTCTCCGTCTCTCTCCGTCTCTCTCCGACTCTCTCTGTCTCTCTCTGTCTCTCTCCGTCTCTGTGTCTCTCTCAGTCTCTCAGTCTATGTCTCTCCCTGTCTCTCTCTGTCTCTCTCAGTCTCTATCTCTCTGTCTCTCTCCGTCGCTCTCTGTCTCTGTGTCTTTCTCTGTCTCTCTCTGTCTCTCTCCGTCTCTCTCCGTCTCTGTCTCTGTGTCTTTCTCTGTCTCTCTCTGTCTCTCTCCGTCTCTCTCCGTCTCTGTCTCTGTGTCTCTCTCTGTCTCTCTCCGTCTCAGTCCGTCTCTCTCATCTCAGTCCGTCTTTCTCCGTCTCTCTCTGTCTCTCTCCGTCTCTCAGTCTCTCTCTATCTATCTGTCTCTTTCTGTCTCTCTCCGTCTCTCTCCGTCTCTCCCTGTCTCTCTCCATCCCTCAGTCTCTATCTCACTCTATCTCACTCTGTCTCTCTCTGTCTCTCTCTCTCTCCGTCTCTCTCCGTCTCTCTGTCTCTCTCAGTCTCTCTATCTCTCTGTCTCACTCTGTCTGTCTCTCTCCGTCTCTCTCTTGTCTCTCTCTGTCTCTCTCTGTCTCTCTCTATCTCTCTCTGTCTCTCTCAGTTTGGTGGAGGAGGAATAATGGTCTGGGGCTGTTTTTCAGGGTTCAGGCTAGGCCGCTTAGTTCCAGTGAAGGGAAATCATAACGCTACAGCATACAATGACGTTCTAGAAAATTCTGTGCTTCCAACTTTGTGGCAACAGTTTGGGGAAGGCCCTTTCCTGTTTCAGCATGACAATGCCTCCATACAAAAATGGTTTGTCGAGATCCGTGTGGAAGAACTTGCCTGGCCTGCACAGAGCCCTGACCTCAACCCCATCGAACACCTTTGGGATGAATTGGAACGCCGACTGCGAGCCAGGCCTAATCGGCCAACATCAGAGACATCTGTCTCACTCTGTCTCGCCGTCTCTCTCTGTCTCTCTCTGTCTCACTCTGTCTCACTCTGTCTGTCTCTCTCCGTCTCTCTCCGTCTCAGTCTCTGTCTCTGTCTCTCTCTATCTCTCTGTCTCTCTCCGTCTCTCTCCGTCTCTGTGTCTGTGTCTCTCTTCCTCTCTCCGTATCTCTCCATCTCTCTCCGTCTCTCTCCGTCTCTCAGTCTGTGTCTCTCTCTATCTCTCCGTCTCTCTCCGTCTCTCAGTCTCTGTCTCTCTCTATCTGTCCGTCTCTCTCCGTCTCTCTATTTCTCTCTCCATCTCTCCGTCTCTCTCCGTCTCTCTCTGTCTCTCTCCGTCTCTCAGTCTCTGTCTCTCTCTATCTCTCCGTCTCACTCCGTCTCTCTCTTTCTCTCTCCGTCTCTCTCTGTTTCTCCGTCTCTCTCCGTCTCTGTCTCTGTGTCTCTCTCTGTCTCTCTCCGTCTCTCTACATCTCTGTCTCTGTCTCTGTCTCTGTGTATCTCTCCGTCTCTGTCTGTGTCTCTCTCCGTCTCTGTGTGTCTGTCTCTCTCTATCTCTACGTCTCTCTCCGTCTCTCTCCGTCTCTCTCCGTCTCTCTCCGTCTCTCTCCGTCTCTCTCCGTCTCTGTCTCTGTGTCTCTCTCCGTCTCTGTGTCTGTGTCTCTCTCTGTCTCTCTCCGTCTCTCTCCGTCTCTCTCAGTCTCTCTAAGTCTCTGTCTCTCTCTATCTCTCTGTCTCTCTGTCTCTCTCCGTCTATGTCTCTGTTTCTGTGTCTCTCTCCGTCTCCTTCCGTCTCTCTCCGTCTCTCTCAGTCTCTGTCTCTCTCTATCTCTCTCTCTCTGTCTCTCTCTGTCTCCGTATCTCTCTCCATCTCTCAGTTTCTATCTCTTTCTGTCTCTCTCTGTCTCTCTCCGTCTCTCTCCGTCTCTCTCAGTCTCTCTCTGTCTCTCTCTGTCTCTCTCTGTCTTTCTCTGTCTCTCTCTGTCTCTCTCCGTCTCTCAGTCTCTGTATCTCTCTCTCTCTCTGTCTCACTCAGTCAGTCTCTGTCTCTGATGCTAGAGCTAGATTGAAGCCTTAGAATCTGCTCCATCAATCACACACTGACAGACACCCCCTTTCCCCCTGTCTCCCTCCCTCTACCCCTCTCTACCTTTCCCTCATTCCCCCATCGCTCAAAGGAACCTTGACCCTGTGTTATTGCAGTCGTGCGTGTGTGTGTAGAGGGGATTGAAGGTCAATAGACAGCTACTCAGGAGTGGGCTCCTGAGTGGCGCAGCGGTCTAAGGCACTGTATCTCAGTGCTAAAGGCGTCACTACAGACACTGGTTCGATTCCAGGATATATCACAATCCGGCCGTGATTGTGAGTCCCATAGGGCGGCGCACAATTGGCCCAGCGTCGTCCGGGGTAGGCCGTCATTGTAAATAAGAATTTGTTCTTAACTCAGTTAAATGATATAAAAAATAAAGCTAGGTGATGTGAATGTGCAGCACTGGCCCAAGCCAACTCTAACTGAGAGCTGATTGAGAGATGGTGTCTGGTGTGGCAGCATCCATCTCATTGAGTAGACATCACTGTGCGTGATCTCTGGCGGTATAAGCAACAAGCTCGGTCTTCTTTAAGCATTCAACATTTGTCCAGGGGGATATAAATGTCAAAATTCGTCAGTTAAGTTTAGGCATTAATTCCAACATGTTAAATGTCCAATGCAGCCGTTGTTTTTAATCAATATCAAATAGTTTCTGGGTAACAATTAAGTACCTTACTGTGATTGTTTTACATTTCAACTTGATGTAAGATGGTTCCTCACCCCGAAAGTAGTCTATGGGCCAGGAGAAACTGTAATCTATGGTTCAGTTCTCTTTAAACAGCCACTATAAACTTCAGCTAACTTTAGCCACCACAAGCTAAAAATCAATAGAAGTGATGGAGGCATGTGAGCATGTTTTAAAACAAAAACAATATGGCCAAATCACCTTTAAGTAACATGAAACCCAATATGGAGTTGATTTGAATGGATTTAAAATATATAATTTCTACATGCCCCCATCACTTCCATTGATTGTTAGCTAAAGTTAGCTGAAGTTTGTAGTGGCTGTTTGAAGAACACTGGACACTGGATTACAGTTTCTCTTGGCCCATAGACTACTTTCAGGGTGCGGAACAATATAACATCAAGTTGTAAAATAGTGAACTACTCCTTTAAATTTAGGAATTAATTCTGACTGGTTAAGGTCAGGGTTAAGGTTTGGGATAGGGTTAAAACAGAAAAAAATTCAGCAATTGCCTAGCACTGTGATTGAACCCACGATCCTCGGAGTCATAGCTCATGGTTTAAGCCCTTCCTCTATTCCCACCCACAACGCCCTGGCAAGCCACCAGCCTACTAGATGGTAATACACACTCACATTGCCCCTAGTGGCCGGTATTGAAGGCATCTCTAGACATCCTGGGGACCTGGACAAACGTAGAATACTGAAGTCGATCTGGTGTTACCTGGCTGGGAATAAATGAGCAGTTTTTCTGATGTTGATTATAACCTCTGTGTTATTGACCTTCCTCAACTGTTCACTCGACTGTGACACACCAGACTCCATCATCGCCACTCACTCACACACACGTGCACACACACGCAGACACACACAAAGACACACACACAGACACACACACGCAGACACAAACAAACACACACACTCCATCATCGTTCTCTGTCATGTGCCAGAGTAAATTAAACCGTTAGCAACATAGTCACAGCATTCTCTCCATCATTTTTATTTTCTCCTGTCTTTTAACCAGGCCTCAATGTCACCCTCTCGCTTGCTTTACCCCGCTCCCCCGCAATGGCCCCCTCCACTTTTTCACACTTTTCTTCTCCTTCCCTTCCACCTTCCAAGGTAGGGGGGGTATACAGAAGATAGCCCTATTTGGTAAAAGACCAAGTCCATATTATGGCAAGATCAGCTCAAATAAGCAAAGAGAAACAACAGTCCATCATCACTTTAAGACAAGATCAGTCAATACGGAACATTTCAAGAACTTTGAAAGTTTCTTCAAGTACAGTCGCAAAAACCATCAAGTGCTATGATGAAACTGGCTCTCATGAGGCCCTCCACAGGAATGGAAGACCCAGAGTTACCTCTGCTGTAGAGGATAAGTTCATTAGAGTTACAAGCCTCAGAAATTGCAGCCCAAATAAATGCTTCACAGAGTTCAAGTAACAGACACATCTCAACATCAACTGTTCAGAGGGGACTGTGTGAATCAGGCTGTCATGGTCGAATTGCTGCAATAAAACCACTACTAAAGGACACCAATAAGAAGGAGAGACCTGCTTGCGCCAAGAAACACGAGCAATGGACATTAGACCGGTGGAAATGTGTCCTTTGGTCTGGAGTCCAAATTGGAGATTTTTGTTTCCAACCGCCGTGTCTTTGTGAGACGCGGTGTGGGTGAACGGATGATCTCTGCATGTGTATTTCCCACCGTAAAGCATGGAGGAGGAGGTGTTATGTTGTGGGGGTGCTTTGCTGGTGACACTGTCTGTGATTTATTTAGAATTCAAGGCACACTTAACCAGCATGGCTACCACATCATTCTGCAGCGAAACGCCATCCCATCTGGTTTGGGCTTAGTGGGACTATCATTTTTTTTTAACAGGACAATGACCCAACACACCTTCAGGCTGTGTAAGGGCTATTTGACCAAGAAGGAGAGTGATGGAGTGCTGCATCAGATGACCTGGCCTCCACAATCCCCCGACCTCAACCCAATTGAGATGGTTTGGGATGAGTTGGACCGCAGAGTGAAGGAAAAGCAGCCAACAAGTGCTCAGCATATGTGGGAACTCCTTCAAGACTGTTGTAAAAGCATTCCAGGTGAAGCTGGTTGAGAGAATGCCAAGAGTGTGCAAAGCTGTCATCAAGGCAAAGGGTGGCTATTTGAAGAATCTCAAATATAAAATATATTTTGATTTGTTTAACACTTTTTTGTTCACTACATGATTCCATATGTGTTATTTAATAGTTTTGATTTCTTCACTATTATTCTACAATGTAAAAAATAGTAAAAATTAAGAAAAACCCTGGAATGAGTAGGTGTGTCCAAACTTTTGACTGGTAATGTATATCAACAAATTGGCGAGGGCACTAGAACAGTCTGCAGCACCCGGCCTCACCCTACTAGAATCTGAAGTCAAATGTCTACTGTTTGACGATGATCTGGTGCTTCTCTCCCCAACCAAGGAGGGCCTACAGCAGCACCTAGATCTTCTGCACAGATTCTGTCAGACATGGGCCCTGACAGTAAATCTCAGTAAGACAAAAATAATGGTGTTCCAAAAAAGGTCCAGTTGCCAGGACCACAAATACAAATTCCATCTAGACACCGTTGCCCTAGAGCAGACAAAAAACGATACATACCTCGGCCTAAACATCAGCACCACAGGGAACTTCCACAAAGCTGTGAACGATATGAGAGACAAGGCAAGAAGGGCCTTCTATGCCATCAAAAGGAACATAACATTTGACATACCAATTAGGATCTGGCTAAAAATACTTTAATCAGTTTTAGAACCTATTGCACCCCTCTGGGGTCCGCTCACCAACCAAGAATTCACAAAATGGGACAAACACCAAATTGAGACTCTGCATGCAGAATGCTGCAAAAATATCCTCCATGTGCAACATAAAACACCAAATAATACATGCAGAGCAGAATTAGGCCAATACCAGCTAATTATAAAAATCCAGAAAAGAGCCGTTAATTTCTACAACCACCTAAAAGGAAGCGATTCCCAAATCTTCCATAACAAAGCCATCACCTACAGAGAGATTAACCTGGAGAAGAGTCCCCTAAGCAAGCTGGTCCTGGGGCTCTGTTCACAAACACAACAGACCCCACAGAGCCCCAGGACAGCAACACTATTAGACCCAACCAAATCATGAGAAAACAAAAAAGATCATTACTTGACACATTGGAAAGAATCAACAAAAAAACTGAGCAAACTATAATGCTATTTGGCTCTAAACAGAGAGTACACAGAGAGCTGCAGAATACCTGACCACTTTGACTGACTTAGCTAGCATATGCAGCTAGCTAGTTTAGCCTACTCAAACACCCGGCTCAAACAGAGAGGGATGCTATGTTCGCTAGCTGGAACTCTTCCAAGTCAAGGTAAGCTTTTGATTTTATTAATTTATTGCCACCGGGGCCCAACGGTGTAACTGCTAAACTGCTTTCTGACTGTACACTGTACTGCAAGATTGTAGCGGGTTTACTAACTCGTTAGTTCTAGTAGTTCTGGTTGACTATGACGTGACAACGATGTAGGCTGTGTGTAGCGGTTAGCGGTCATGATATGAAGGTTTGGCTTGGAAAGGTTTTTTCACCTGGTCACAGACAGTAACCCTGCTGGGGGACTAATGTTGTGTACTGAAGTCCACAAGCGAAGGGAAAAGGTGAGATGAGGAGAGCGCATAGATAGTTGCGAAAAGGAATTATATATACAACCAGCAAAGTGATCATGCTGTTGTTATGTGGCTGCTGTGAGAGTAAACTGTTTGCGTGTGATCAGGGGTGTATTCATTCCGCCAATTCTGTTGAAAAACGGAAGCAACCGGAATAAAACGGGGATAAACATGCCTGAATTTGTCCAATAGAAACTCTAATTTGCAACTGTTGGACTAATGATTACACCCTAGATCACCTAGATGCAGGCAAGAATGTGCAAGGCTTTACTGAATGTGTCACTGTCTGTCACCTTGATTACTCATAATTCTCTGGACCTGTGCACCTCATGATGGGTATAGGGAAAATTTTTGTATCATGTAGTAGCCTAAACCTATCGCTGTTACATTGAACTGGGTGAATGGAATATGAATGACAGTCATCCAATATGCTGTAAGAGCAATAAGGGCATGCTCCTATTCTTTTTTTAAATCTCCCTAATCTTAAATGGCATGACAGTCACTGCGTTAGTGTAACCCTGCTGGGGGACTAATGTTAGACTGACGTTAGTGTAGCCCTGCTGGGTGACTATTGTTAGACTGACATTAGTGTAACCCTGCTGGGGGACTAATGTTAGACTGACGTTAGTGTAACCCTGCTGGGGGACTAATGTTAGACTGACGTTAGTGTAACCCTGCTGGGGGACTAATGTTAGACTGACGTTAGTGTAACCCTGCTGAGAGACTAATGTTAGACTGATGTTAGTGTAACCCTGCTGGGGGACTAATGTTAGACTGACGTTAGTGTAACCCTGCTGGGGGACTAATGTTAGACTGACGTTAGTGTAACACTGCTGAGAGACTAATGTTAGACTGATGTTAGTGTAACCCTTCTGGGTGACTAATGTTAGACTGACGTTAGTGTAACCCTGCTGGGGGACTAATGTTAGACTGAAGTTAGTGTAACCCTGCTGGGGGACTAATGTTAGACTGACGTTAGTGTAACCCTTCTGGGTGACTAATGTTAGACTGACGTTAGTGTAACCCTGCTGAGAGACTAATGTTAGACTGACGTTAGTGTAACCCTGCTGGGTGACTAATATTAGACTGACGTTAGTGTAACCCTGCTGAGAGACTAATGTTAGACTGACGTTAGTGTAACCCTGCTGGGTGACTAATGTTAGACTGACGTTAGTGTAACCCTGTTGGGGGACTAATATTAGACTGAAGTTAGTGTGTGTGAGGCGAGGGTTAAAATAGGACTGCTCTGTTTCTCCACTGTGTGGCTCCAGACATGGGAATGATTTAGGCCAGCGATGAGCTTTACAGTTAGTATAATTTCCCCCACAAATATAAAACACATAAAGTGAGATAAATAACCATAACAATTTACAGACTGTATGTTATCGAAGACCAGTAACTAATACTGCAACTATATGTTAATGGAAAAACATTTTGCTCTGTTTACTGAATACTGCTCCTTGGTCTTATACAGTGGGGGGAAAAAAGTATTTAGTCAGCCACCAGTTGTGCAAGTTCTCCCACTTAAAAAGATGAGAGAGGCCTGTAATTTTCATCATAGGTACACGTCAACTATGACAGACAAATTGAGAAAGAAAAATCCAGAAAATCACATTGTAGGATTTTTAATGAATTTATTTGCAAATTATGGTGGAAAATAAGTATTTGGTCACCTACAAACAAGCAAGATTTCTGGCTGTCACAGACCTGTAACTTCTTCTTTAAGAGGCTCCTCTGTCCTCCACTCGTTACCTGTATTAATGGCACCTGTTTGAACTTGTTATCAGTATAAAAGACACCTGTCCACAACCTCAAACAGTCACACTCCAAACTCCACTATGGCCAAGACCAAAGAGCTGTCAAAGGACACCAGAAACAAAATTGTAGACCTGCACCAGGCTGGGAAGACTGAATCTGCAATAGGTAAGCAGCTTGGTTTGAAGAAATCAACTGTGGGAGCAATTATTAGGAAATGGAAGACATACAAGACCACTGATAATCTCCCTCGATCTAGGGCTCCACGCAAGATCTCACCACGTGGGGTCAAAATGATCACAAGAACGGTGAGCAAAAATCCCAGAACCACACAGGGGGACCTAGTGAATGACCTGCAGAGAGCTGGGACCAAAGTAACAAAGCCTACCATCAGTAACACACTACGCCGCCAGGGACTCAAATCCTGCAGTGCCAGACGTGTCCCCCTGCTTAAGCCAGTACATGTCCAGGCCCGTCTGAAGTTTGCTAGAGTGCATTTGGATGATCCAGAAGAGGATTGGGAGAATGTCATATGGTCAGATGAAACCAAAATATAATTTTTTGATAAAAACTCAACTCGTCGTGTTTGGAGGACAAAGAATGCTGAGTTGCATCCAAAGAACACCATACCTACTGTGAAGCATGGGGGTGGAAACATCATGCTTTGGGGCTGTTTTTCTGCAAAGGGACCAGGACGACTGATCCGTGAAAAGGAAAGAATGAATGGGGCCATGTATCGTGAGATTTTGAGTGAAAACCTCCTTCCATCAGCAAGGGCATTGAAGATTAAACATGGCTGGGTCTTTCAGCATGACAATGATCCCAAACACACCGCCCGGGCAACGAAGGAGTGGCTTCGTAAGAAGCATTTCAAGGTCCTGGAGTGGCCTAGCCAGTCTCCAGATCTCAACCCCATAGAAAATCTTTGAAGTCCGTGTTGCCCAGCGACAGCCCCAAAACATCACTGCTCTAAAGGAGATCTGCATGGAGGAATGGGCCAAAATACCAGCAACAGTGTGTGAAAACCTTGTGAAGACTTACAGAAAACGTTTGTCCTGTGTCATTGCCAACAAAGGGTATATAACAAAGTATTGAGAAACTTTTGTTATTGACCAAATACTTATTTTCCACCATAATTTGCAAATAAATTCATAAAAAATCCTACAATGTGATTTTCTGGATTTAATTTTCTCATTTTGTCTGTCATAGTTGACGTGTACCTATGATGAAAATTACAGGCCTCTCTCATCTTTTTAAGTGGGAGAACATGCACACTTGGTGGCTGACTAAATACTTTTTTTCCCCACTGTATCTCTTTCAATGACCACAAAGAAGTGCTGGTGTCTTAATCTGTGTGTGTGTTTGTTTTTGTGTGTGTTTGTGTGTTTACTTAGAGCAGGTGCTAGAGACCGGATGCTTCTCTTCTGCACCAATACACTGATCTCAGACCTGCTGAGACGCACCTGTGTGTGTTTCGAAGATGCGTGTGTTTTCATGTAAAAGAGAAAGAGGAAAAGGTAGAGTAAAAAAGGAAATAAGAGAGAGAGGGTAAAAAATAAAAAAGGAGGAGAGAGATGAGGAAGAGAGAGAGGAAGAAAGAGAATTAGAGAGAGGGGGTTGTTCAGCCTTACCCTCTGCATGCAGCCGCCTGGAACTTATTACACGCTGATAAACCCTCGGCATTCTGGATAAGACTAGCTCCATTTCCTGTCACACCCCCTCTCTCCTCCTCCCCCTCCCCTCCCCTCCTCTCCCCTCCCCTCCTCTCCTCTCCTCTCCTCTCCTCTCCTCTCCTCTCCTCTCCTCTCCTCTCCTCTCCTCTCCTCTCCTCTCCTCTCCTCTCCTCTCCTCTCCTCTCCTCTCCTCTCCTCTCCTCTCCTCTCCTCTCCTCTCCTCTCCTCTCCTCTCCTCTCCTCTCCCTCCCTTCTCCCTCATTGCTCTAATTCCTATTCTGTTCCCCTCTGAGGGATGAGGAGGGGCGAGAGGGGAGAGGAGGGGTGAGGAGAGGCGAGAGGGGAGAGAGGGGGAGAGAGGGGAAGAGTGTAAAAGACACAGAGAGAATGAAGGGGAGAGAGGGAGGAGAAAGGGGGAGTGGGTAGGAAGGGACAGAGAGGAGGTGGAGGAGAGATGGGAAGGAGAGAGTGAGATGAGGCTGAAGGGGTTTGGGGTTTAGAGAGAGTGAGAGAAAAGGAAGGAGGAGGGAGAGGAAGAGGGAAGGAGGGGTGGGAGAGGGATGGGTGCATAGTAATGTCGGCCAAGCATGGTTTTATGGCAGATCTCTGGAAGATAGAGACAGAGAGGCTGAGTTTGGCACAGGCGAGAGATTAGAATCTGAGTGTGTGTTTTTTTTAGTGGTCATCAGTGTCTTGGCTCGCTTCTCTGACTCTCCAGCTAGAGCAGGCTATTTACCGGACACACACACACACACACACACACACACACATAAACAGTGCAAGCCTGTCCTGTTTCATCAGTTCACACTAATGGCATCCTTCTGTCTCATGCCTCCTCACTGGCTATGAATTGGACACATACATACATGCACACACACACAGCACACATGAACGTATATAGGCACTCATAAACGTACACATACACTCTACATATATAACAACTAAAAAGTGTATGTCAGCAGCTTGTTCGTCCCAGTATTTGGCAGAGAGCAGTACAGAGTGATGGTTCAGTTCAGTTCGCTTCAATCAAAGACAGACTCTGTGTAGCTACAGTAAGGCTGCATCTCAAATAGAACCCTAACCCCTATAGGGCGCTGGTCAAAAGTAGTGCACTATATAGGGAATAGGGTGCCATTTGGGATGCATCCTAAGTCTGTATGAGTGGAACAAAGGGGTAGAAGAGAACACTTTGTTTTTCATGTATTCATCTAACGTCATTCATTATTCAAAAGCGTTTTTGTTAGTTTCTGTTTGTTTTGTCTATTACGACTGACCTATTTTTAAACTAGTGTTTTGTCCGTAGAGCCTGGGTGTTGCTTAGTCAGTGTACTGTGGCATGCTGGACATACAGTAATTATAAAACACACACACACACACAGACACACACATGCACACACACACGCACACACACACTGTTGTGAGGCATTGTCATGCCTGGGTGTTAAGTCAGTCACACAGATATGAGTGGACCATGCATCGGAGAGAGAGAGATGAGCTGAGATAGAAGCTTCAGATTGAATTATCTCATTCATCTATCACCTCTGTCTAATACACTCATCATTAACAGTCTCAAGACTCTCTCTCTCTCTCTCTCTCTCTCTCTCTCTCTCTCTCTAATTCAAGCTGCTTTATTGGCATGAAAAACATTGCGTCAATATTGTCAAAGCAACAATGTATACAATATACATTGTAATAAAATAATGAATAATAATAATATAAAATGGTAGTAAATAATAATAGAAATAAATCATAGAAATAATAACAATAAAATGGTAACAGTCAATAGTAGAAATAGAATAACTAACAGGGATGATTAAAGGCTTAACATGGAAAATGAACATGCTACTATTATTACTACTATACTGAACAAATATATCAACGCAACATGTATAGTGTTGGTCCCATGTATCATGAGCTGAAATAAAAGATCCCAGAAATGTTCCATATGCAGGTCACTCAGCCTGTACTTGGTAAGGATCTGTCTCTGCTTTGTATCTGTGACAGAGTAGAGATAATCAGCCAATTCATATTCTCTGTTTAGGGCCAGATAGCAATTTAGTCGGCTTTGGGATTTTGTTTGGTTTTTCCAATGTTGCAAATATGAGTCCTTTGATTGGTTCATTTTATTTTATTCTTTTGAAGCAGTGCTGGTGTCAGCTTGGTTGGTTAGGTCCTACATCAGCTGACTGAGAGCGCTCGTTTCTGGGCTTAGCTCTTGGGTTTGAAATGCTTTAAACTTTAAGTTCTCTTTCTTTCTCTCTCTCTCTCTCTCTTTCTGTCTCTCTTTCTCTCTCTCTCTCTCTCTCTCTCTCTCTCTCTCTCTCTCTCTCTCTCTCTCTCTCTCTCTCTCTCTCTCTCTCTCTCTCTTTCTCTCTCTCCCTCTCTTTTTTTTTCTCTCTCTCTCTCTGACCATAACTCTGTAGTGTATGGATGAGGCGCGGCTGTATGTTTGGCCTTGTAGGAGAAAGAATGGTTCTTGGATACGCAGCAAATATACACACACACACACACACACACACACACACACACACACACACACACAGGGAACCCACACACTCAGACTCAACATGACTGCACACTCTCTGTCTGTCTCCATGGAGCGCTCACTGAGGCGCTGTCATGGAATACTGATGGAGCAACCTCAGAGAGAGAATGGGAGGAAGATAAAGAGATGGAGGGTAGTAGAGAGGGTGATTCCCTGCTACATGCTAAACTAATTACAGACCCTCTCTTTGACACTACCTAAACCACTGCTCTCTAACTGTGAAACGTCACTGATGAACCCCCACATCCATCAGGGCATGCATGTGTGTGTGTATGTGTTGCACTGTATGCACAGGCTCAATAAACCTCGGCCTAGGTCTCACTGTCTCAATCAATCTGCTTTTACACACACACACACACACACGCACACACACACACGCATGCTCATCATTCCGATCTGAAAACACTGCTGCTCTTTCTTCATTGTTTTCTTGTTATTCAGGCGTTTTGGCAGCCGCTCCAACCTCAGATAATGTAGAACAACGAGGTCCTCATCCCAGACACTGGGCACCATGCTGTCTTTATTGCTCTCTTGACAACTTGGCTGCTTGTCTGGTGTGTGTGCGTGTGTGTGTGTGTGTGTGTGTGTGTGTGTGTGTGTGTGTGTAACTGGATCTCAGGCTGAGCAGGCTGGGTGTATTACCTGTTGGCAAGATGTCCTCCTCCTCTTGCCCTCTACCCCAGTCCTACTCGCCCATTTCTTTCCCCTCTCTCTCTCTTTATTTCTTCTCTCTCGCTTTTCTCTCTCTGCCTTTTGCTCTCTGTCCTCCACGCCCCTCTCTCCCTCCCCCCTCCCTTCTCTGGGAGTTATGTCTCCAACGTGGATTATTAGTGAGCAAGATCATGTCTGTTTCTCTTGGTTTAGTTTTTCTTTTACAGGGTAGATAGGTAAGGGGTAAAAAGAGAGCGGGAGGAACAGAGGGAGAGATGGTGAGAGGGAGGGAGGGAGAAAGAGGAAACGAGGGAGAGAGAGAGGAACAGAGGGAGAGAGAGGGAGAGAGAGGGGGGAGGAACAGAGGGAGAGAGAGAGAGAACAGAGAAACAGAGGGAGAGAGAGAGAGAGAGAGAGAACAGAGGAACAGAGAGGGAGGGAGAGAGAGAGAGAGCACAGAGGAACAGAGAGAGAGAGAGAGAGAGAGAGAGAGAGAGAGAGAGAGAGAGAGAGAGAGAGAGAGAGAGAGAGAGAGAGAGAGAGAGAGAGAGAGAGAGAGAGAGAGAGAGAGAGAGAGAGAGAGAGAGAGAGAGAGAGAGAGAGAGAGAGAGAGAGAGAGATTGATGGAAAGTGGGGTTGGGGGAAAAACATACGACATTATAAAATCCATGTACACAAACAACAAGTGTGCGGTTAAAATTGGCAAAAAACACACACATTTCTTTCCACAGGGCCGTGGGGTGAGACAGGGATGCAGTTTAAGCCCCACCCTCTTCAACATATATATCAACGAATTGGCGAGGGCACTAGAACAGTCTGCAGCACCCGGCCTCACCCTACTAGAATCTGAAGTCAAATGTCTTCTGTTTGCTGACGATCTGGTGCTTCTGTCACCAACCAAGGAGGGCCTACAGCAGCACCTAGATCTTCTGCACAGATTCTGTCAGACCTGGGCCCTGACAGTAAATCTCAGTAAGACAAAAATAATGGTGTTCCAAAAAAGGTCCAGTTGCCAGGACCACAAATACAAATTCCATCTAGACACCATTGCCCTAGAGCACACAAAAAACTATACATACCTCGGCCTAAACATCAGCGCCACAGGTAACTTCCACAAAGCTGTGAACGATCTGAGAGACAAGGCAAGAAGGGCCTTCTATGCCATCAAAAGGAACATAAAATTTGACATACCAATTAGGATCTGGCTAAAAATACTTGAATCAGTTATAGAACCCATTGCCCTTTATGGTTCTGAGGTCTGGGGTCCGCTCACCAACCAAGAATTCACAAAATGGGACAAACACCAAATTGAGACTCTGCATGCAGAATTCTGCAAAAACATCCTCCGTGTACAACGTAAAACACCAAATAATGCATGCAGAGCAGAATTAGGCCAATACCCGCTAATTATCAAAATCCAGAAAAGAGCCGTTAAATTCTATAACCACTTAAAAGGAAGCGATTCCCAATCCTTCCATAACAAAGCCATCACCTACAGAGAGATGAACTTGGAGAAGAGTCCCCTAAGTAAGCTTGTCCTGGGGCTCTGTTCACAAACACAAACAGACCCCACACAGCCCCAGGACAACAACAACAACAACACAACTAGACCCAACCAAATCATGAGAAAACAAAAAAGAGAATTACTTGACACATTGGAAAGAACAAACAAAAAAACAGAGCAAACTAGAATGCTATTTGGCCCTAAACAGAGAGTACACAGTGGCAGAATACTTGACCACTGTGACTGACCCAAACTTAAGGAAAGCTTTGACTATGTACAGACTCAGTGAGCATAGCCTTGCTATTGAGAAAGGCCGCCGTAGGCAGACCTGGCTCTCAAGAGAAGACAGGCTATGTGCACACTGCCCACAAAATGAGGTGGAAACTGAGCTGCACTTCCTAACCTCCTGCCAAATGTATGACCATATTAGAGACACATATTTCCCTCAGATTATAGCGATCCACAAAGAATTCGAAAACAAACCCAATTTTGATAAACTCCCTTATCTACTGGGTGAAAAACCACAGTGTGCCATCACAGCTGCAAGATTTGTGACCTGTTGCCACAAGAAAAGGGCAACCAGTGAAGAACAAACACCATTGTAAATACAACCCATATTTATGTTTATTTATTTTCCCATTTGTACTTTAACTATTTGCACATTGTTACAACACTGTATATATACATAATATGACATTTGAAATGTCTTTATTCTTTTGAAACTTCTGAGTGTAATGTTTACTGTTAATATTTATTGTTTATTTCACTTTTGTTTACTATCTACTTCACTTGCATTGGCAATGTTAACACACGTTTCCCATGCCAATAAAGCCCTTAAATTGAATTGAAATTGAATTGAATTGAGAGAAAAACAGAGAGGGAGGGAGAGAGAGAGGAAGGGAGAGACGGAGAGAGAGAGAGAGAGAGAGTGAGTTTTTATAAAACCTTTATTTTATACTCAAATATTAACACAAATAATTGCACACTGTGGCTTTTCAGAAATTTAAAACTACAAATGTGTCATTCCTAAATAAAAATGAAAACATACAAATAAATTAAATAAAAATCCTAAAAAGCATATACAGTGAGGGAAAAAAGTATTTGATCCCCTGCTGATTTTGTACGTTTGCCCACTGACAAAGACATGATCAGTCTATAATTTTAATGGTAGGTTTATTTGAACAGTGAGAGACAGAATAACAACAACAAAAATCCAGAAAATCGCATGTCAAAAATTTTATAAATTGATTTGCATTTTAATGAGGGAAAGAAGTATTTGACCCCTCTGCAAAACATGATTTAGTACTTGGTGGCAAAACCCTTGTTGGCAATCACAGAGGTCAGACATTTCTTGTAGTTGGCCACCAGGTTTGCACACATCTCAGGAGGGATTTTGTCCCACTCCTCTTTGCAGATCTTCTCCAAGTCATTAAGGTTTCGAGGCTGACGTTTGTCAACTCGAACCTTCAGCTCCCTCCACAGATTTTCTATGGGATTAAGGTCTGGAGACTGGCTAGGCCACTCCAGGACCTTAATGTGCTTCTTCTTGAGCCACTCCTTTGTTGCCTTGGCCGTGTGTTTTGGGTCATTGTCATGCTGGAATACCCATCCACGACCCATTTTCAATGCCCTGGCTGAGGGAAGGAGGTTCTCACCCAAGATTTGATGGTACATGGCCCCGTCCATCGTCCCTTTGATGCAGTGAAGTTGTCCTGTCCCTTTAGCAGAAAAACACCCCCAAAGCATAATGTTTCCACCTCCATGTTTGATGGTGGGGATGGTGTTCTTGGGGTCATAGGCAGCATTCCGAGTTGGAAACATGGCGAGTTGAGTTGATGCCAAAGAGCTCGATTTTGGTCTCATCTGACCACAACACTTGGCAACCTTCAGACGGGCCTGTATATGTGCTTTCTTGAGCAGGGGGGCCTTGCGGGCGCTGCAGGATTTCAGTCCTTCACGGCGTAGTGTGTTACCAATTGTTTTCTTGGTGACTATGGTCCCAGCTGGTCTTGTAGCCCATTCCAGCCTTGTGTAGGTCTACAATCTTGTCCCTGACATCCTTGGAGAGCTCTCTGGTCTTGGCCATGGTGGAGAGTTTGGAATCTGATTGATTGATTGCTTCTGTGGACAGGTGTCTTTTATACAGGTAACAAACTGAAATTAGGAGCACAGTCTTAAAGGGAGTGCTCCTAATTTCAGTTTCGAATAACAAGCACCTGTTTGAATAACAAGTTCAAACAGGTGCCATTAATACAGGTAACGAGTGGAGGACAGAGGAGCCTCTTAAAGAAGAAGTTACAGGTCTGTGAGAGCCAGAATTCTTGCTTGTTTGTAGGTGACCAAATACTTATTTTCCACCATAATTTGCAAATAAATTCATTAAAAATCCTACAATGTGATTTTCTGGATATTTCTTTCTCATTTTGTCTGTCATAGTTGACGTGTACCTATGATGAAAATTACAGGCCTCTCTCATCTTTTTAAGTGGGAGAACTTGCACAATTGGTGACTGACTAAATACTTTTTTCCCCCACTGTATATACATTCAACTCATTTCATCAACAAAAAATAGTTTCCCCTCCTCCACAAAACAAATCACTCCATCGTAAGCCCACTTCTCCTCAAACAATGGGAGCTCTTTTACAGCCGAGAAGAACTCAAAGTCCACTTTTATTCTCGCTTTGACTAATCCTTTAAAAACACATCTTACATCCTGCCCATATCCCATGTCTATCTTATGTTTCCTACTCAGAACAATTGACATCTTAGCTTGTCCCAAAATACAATGTAACAGTTTACATTTTCTTTTCTGATGCTTATTATATTGAAACCCCAAAATAAAAACAGTGTTATTGAAAATCTCCCCCACAGCTGTAAACAAAGAGAGGCTTTATCCTCTCACACTCCATAAAACTGTGAAAAATTGTTTCTCTTATATTACAAAAAGGACATCCATCTCCAACATCTGAGTTAATAACATTGACTGCAATGATGCCATGCAAAACCCTCCATAGCATATCACCAGTACCCTTTTGTAACGGTGGCTTGTACATTGCTCTCCATGCTGGCTTTACCTTGTCATCAATGTCCAATTTTTCCCTCCATGGAGTGTCTTTTCTATTTTTCAATGTATCTTTATTCAAAACCTTGACACACCCCCTACATAAGTCTTTCCCATTCACCTCATCCAAACCCACCTCTTCCAACCCTCTCAAATCCCGTAATAACACCTTTCTTTCTGACTCTGGGATATTGGGATATTGGAATCCCTAGTCTTGGAAATGGGACGTTTTCATCTTGTACCTTCTTCTTGTGACTATTAAGCATAACCCACTCTTCTGCTGACAGAGCCTTCCTGCAGCTTCCCAGCAGTTGTCCGACAATCCTTTCCGACCTCACCCCCAAATGTTCAGCCACCCGTCCTCCATCCATTAAGGTGGGCCCAGCCATGGCTATTAACTGTTTTAGGGTGATGATTTTGCCCTTCACCAGAATCTTGGAGAAATGTGGAACAGCTGCAGTTGTACAATCCAGTCTTGCCCCATACACCAGAGGTTCCTCCAGCATCCAATGCACTGACTCCGCTGAAGTGCGTCTGGACACCTTCATTATGCTCCAAACCCTAAGAAGGCCTCTGTAAAACGGAGGTACTCCCTCCCTAGAAATCTGGCTACTTTCAACCAAAAATAAAGCCTTCTTTAAATCTAATCCCCCAACCTGCTCTAATACAAGACCTGACACCCCTCTCCAAACCACATTTTCCGGTCCATAAAGCAACCTTTGAATAAACTGAAACCGGAAAGCAGCAGCCCTACTAGCAAGATGTACAAGACCTTGTCCCCCCTCCTCTTTTGACAAATACTAAACACTTTGTGAAGCCCAATGATATTTATCCTAAAATAATTCTACAATAATCACCTGTATTTTAGCCAGAAGGCCAATAAAAAAATTATAATATAAAAAAATAAGCCCAGATGGTGGCTCTAAAACAACCGATGCCACAGTGCAGAGGCAACCACATTGTTAACAATAATAGTGTGCCACCTATATGACATACGAGATAACAACCAACGCCATCTCCTCATCCTCCCTTCCACCATTTCAACCACCCCATTCCAATTTTTTCCATAGTCCCCTCATCTCCTAGGTACACTCCAAGATACTTAAAACCTCCCTTACACCATTCCAGCCCCCCTGGCAAGGCCATGATCCCTCCAGACCATTTTCCAATCTGTAAAGCAAAACACTTTTTTTCCCAATTTACCTTTGCAGAGGATATTCCCCTAAACCGATCAACCATGAGACTCAAACTAAACCAAAGAAACATTTGAGAGATTCCATGAAACGGACTTCTTGTAAGGGTTGGTGTGAGGTGTGACCCAGGTGCGGTGCAGGATAGTCAGTAGGCAGTAGGCAGAGATGGTGAAACAAGGATCTTTACTGGTGGTCCCAAAACCAGGATACAAAATAACGGACTTGTCACGAAAAAATAAAGGATAAGCAAATTGGTCTCCAAAAACAGCCTGACAGCAAACATATGAAATACACCTAGAGGATGACACCTAGTGGGTCGCTCCGGAACTGCGACCCCCTCCTATAACAGTGTCCCACCCCCCCCGGGCGAACGGCCCAGCCGTTCACCTCGGCGACGGAATGTTGTTATCAGCCCTGGGTCCAGAATGTCCCTCCTGGGCACCCAGGACCGCTCCTCCAGCCCATAACCCTCCCAGTCCACCAGAAATTGGAGACCCCTCTCCACCCACCGGCAGTCCAGGATCCGGGCCACAGTAAAAGCCGGCTGCCCTCCGACGAGGCGCAGCGGGGGAACAAGACGAGGAGGGGGAGCCAGGGGACAGGTGGCGACGGGCTTGAGGAGGGACACATGGAACGTGGGATGCACCCACATGGTGGGGGGAAGTTGCAGGCGGTAGGCCACTGGGTTGACTCGCCGGACCACTCCGAAAGGCCCGACGAACCGGGGAGACAGCTTCCTGGACTCCACGTGGAGGGGAAGATCCCGCGTGGAAAGCCACACCCTCTGTCCCGGGCGAAAAACCGGGGCCGGGCGACGCCTGCGGTTGGCCTGATGTTGAGACCTGACCGAGGCCCGCTTAAGCGCCGCCCATACCTGCCTCCAGGTGCGGCGAAAGCGATTGCTGTGGGCCTGGATCAACGGGAACGCCGCCGCCTCCTCTTGCTCGGGGGGGGTTGGTACCCGTATTGGCACTGGAAGGGGGACAGGCCGGTGGATGAGCAGAGAAGGGTGTTGTGGTGTACTCCACCCACGCCAGTTGCTGACTCCACGTAGCTGGGTTGCTGGAGGCGTAGCACCTCAGCACCCCCTCCAGATCCTGGTTGACACGCTCCCGTCTGCCTGTTCGACTGGGGATGGAAGCTGGAAGACAAGCTGACGGAGGCGCAGAGGCAGGTGGCGAATGCCTTCCAGAACCTGGAGGTGAACTGAGGACCCCAATCCGATACTACATTTTGGGGAAGGCCGTGGAACCGGAAAACGTGCTACACCACCAACTTAGCCATCTCCCGGGCCGATGGGAGTTTGAGAAGGGGAATGAAGTGGCCAGCCTTCGAAAACCAGTCCACAATGACCAGGATGACTGTGTATCCATCAGAGGGGGGTAGGGCGGAAATGAAATCCAGCGAGATGTGGGACCAGGGGCGCTTGGGGATAGGCAGGGGTCGGAGCAGCCCTGCCGTGGGCTGACGTGAGCTCTTCATGCGTGCGCACACCGGGCAAGCAGCCACGAAGGCGCGCGTATACCCCTCAGCTGATGGCCACCAGAACCTCCAATGCAGGAACTCCTAAATCGCCTATAACAATTAGCGAACCCTAAAAACCATTGTAGTTGCTTGAGCGATGAGGGCTGGGGCCAATCCAGTACCGTGCTGACCTTGGCTGGGTCCATCCGTAGGTCCCCCTGGGTGACGATGAACCCCAGGAAGGAGACTGTCTCTGTGTGGAACACGCACTTCTCCGGCTTGACTTAGAGCTGGTGACGGAGAAGGCGTTGGAGGACCTGCCGAACGTGCTGCTGGTGTTCACTCATGTCCTTTAAAAATATTAGGATGTCATCCAAATATACGAAGACGCTGTAGTCGAGGAGGTCCTGGAGCACATCATTGACCAACGCCTGGAACACCGCAGGCGCATTGGCTAGACCGAACGGCATGACTTGGGTGTGTTAAAAGCCGTCTTCCACTCGTCCCCCTCCCGAATCCTTACCAGTTTGTAGGCATTTCATAAATCCAGCTTGGTGAAGACCCGGGCACCCCGCAACGACTCGAATGCCGTCGTCATCAGGGGGAGTGGGTAGCGGTTCTTAACCGTGATGTCATTGAGCGCCCAGGAATCAATGCACGGCCGCTGCCCACCGATCTTTTTCCCCACGAAGAAGAAGCCCGCACCCGCTGGAGAGAGTGCCTCGTCGATATACTCCCTCATGGCCAGCGTCTCCGGCCGGGACAAGGAAAACAATCGCCCTCGCATGGCGCCCGGCAGGAGATCGATAACGCAGTCGTATGGCCTGTGAGGAGATAGACCCTTGGCACGCCTCTTACTAAACACCTCCACCAGATCCCAATAGTCCCGGGGAACGCCTGCTAGGTCTGGGCCGGTGACGGAGTCTGTAGCCGCCGTCCTCCCGGTGGCAACCGCCGCTAGGGCGGCAGGTGGTTCGGAGTGCGGGACCTGGGGAAGAAGTGAGGACTGGTAGGTGGTCTGGGACGGTGGTTTGGGCTGATGAGTGGTCGGTGGAGACCGGAACAGGACGTAGGCGGAGCCTCCCACCAGGATGATCTGCCCCGTGGACCATTCTATCCGGGGTTTGTGGGCGACCAGCCAGGGGTGCCCGAGGATGAGGGGACACTCTGGAAAGTCCAAAATGAAAAACTATATATCCTCCCATAGCCCCCCTGCCAGCCGGACACGCACGGGGACAGTGCGCCGGGTGATGAAGCCCGACCACAACGGCCGGCCGTCAAGGACCTTGACCGGAACCGTCTCGGAGAGGGAGAGTAATGGAACGCGCCACCCTTGGGCCAGCCCCGCGTCCATCAGTTTTCCCGCGGCCCCCAAAACCACCAGTGCATGCACCCGACGCGGAGCACGGGACCACTGAACCCTGACGGGGAGAAAAGTCTGGGAGTCTCTGGGGTTAGGGTTTCGGTTCCGGCTCGCTAGCACCCCTCCCGATATTAGCGAGCCCTCCCGTTTCCCGGCTTCTCCGGGCATGAGTCGCACAGGTAACCTGCCTGGCTGCTGTACAGGCAACATCCCTGGCACAGACGTCTCTGCTTCTCCATCCTGGACAAGCGTGCCTTGCGTCATCCCTCTCTCGTGCGCCCTCTCACGACGCCGATTGTCTACCCGCACGAGAGGTCGACGAGGCCGTCCAGTCGCTCAGGCAGCTCCCTGAAGGAGAGTTTGTCCTTCATCCCCTCCAATAGTCCCTGCGGGTACAGGACGATCAGGGCGGCCTCCTCCCATCCTGCCTCGCAAGCCCGGGTCCGGAAATCCACGGAGTAGTCCGCCACCGAACGGTCACCCTGCCGACAGGCCGTGAGCCACCTCCCAGCCTCGTGCCACGACACCACCCGAGAAGTGTGGAACACCTTGCGTAGCTCCTGGGTGAATTGGTAGGATTCGGGGCACGCCGGAGTTTGGCTCTCCCACTCCGCGGTAGCCCAGGAAAGGGCCCGACCCGTCAACAGAGTGATAATGTAGGCCACCCGGCCCTGCTCCGTCGGGAAGGAGGAGGGTTGTAGGGTGAATACCAGGGAACACTGGGTGAGGGATTCCCTGCAGCCCTCTGGACGTCCGTCGTACCTCTCTGGAGGTGGTAGGTGGGGTTCCCGCGATGTCGCAGGCTGCCGGGACTTGTCGGGTGTCCACCCGGCTCTGCACGGCAATCGTCAGCTGGCGGAGATTCTCAGTGATCTGCTGAAGGCTGCGGTAGTGCTGGGTCAGCATAGCTCCCTGCGTTGCCAATGCGCTGCGAAACTGTGCTGCCTCCGCTGGGTCTATAGGGTTGGTGTGAGGTGTGACCCAGGTGCGGTGCAGGATAGACAGTAGGCAGAGATGGTGAAACAACGATTTTACTGGTGGTCCCAAAACCAGGATACAAAATAACGGACTTGTCACGAAAAAATAAAGGAGGAGCAAATTGGTCTCCAAAAACAGGCTGACATCAGAAACTTTGCTGATTCAATAAACAATTCACTTTCAGGAAAAAAATCTGTTACGTTATAATCCTGCATATATTTCTTCCCTTTTGTCAAATTCATTTCTCTCGCTATTTTGTTGTGACGCGTCAGATGACTCACTCTCGCTATCCTCCCAAGAAGAAAACTCCACCATCTCTACAACCTGTTTATCCTCAACTGATTTATCAGTCTCTACCTTCCTATTAGAATTAGAACCTTCACCACCCCTTAAATTCTTCCTCTTACTCCTCGGTACTTTGAAAATAGCTGCTTCCTTTTACATTATTTAAATCTCCTCTTGACCTCCAATTTCATTTTCCAGCAAACACCTCAGCGACCCCAAAAGCAGTCTCACCGACTGTTTCCCCTCCCTCTTTGTTCTGATCTACGACAATTGCCCCTGTAGCCACACTGCTTTCCTTTCCTACTTTTCCAACCACATCTGCCCACTTTCTCCCTTCCCCTGCACCATTAGAATTTTCATCCCTTCGCGGTGGTGCATTAGCTGCACCAGCACTAGAGCTGCTACCGGGCTTTGCGTGCTCGTTCTTGGGACAATAACATACCAAATGCCCCTCTCTTCCACAGCCAAAGCATTTCATTGATTCAGTAGAAGCGTAGAAGACATAATCAAATCCATCAATCTTAAAACTGAACGCTAAATTCAGTTCGTCAGTGTCCTTCTTTAAAATCATATGCACTTGTCTCCTATGAGACACGATATGTTTCAGCAAAGGAGATTTGCATCCAAAAAGAACCTTCTTTATTGTTAGATACAAGTTGACCATGACAAGATAAATCTCGCTCCAACACTTAATCTCTAACAAATGGTGGCACGTTAGAAAGTATAACTTTCTTCGCCGGATTCATAAGAGGAAATACCGACATATTCACCTTTTCAATGGAAACTAAGAATATCACTACAGCGCTATTCATCCTTGAGGCTGATTTTATGCTATTGTCTTGCTAAGCTACATTCTTCCACTGAACACCCTGACGCAGCAGGTATCTTTACTCCATGCCGCCGACTAAGTTTTTCAAACTCCAAACCTCCGCGAGTGGCCATTACAACCAGCCCCACCCGGTGGTTGCGCCCTCGAGAAAAAAACCCTAAATGATCCCAACACCGCTATACGTGCTTAGTGATAATGAGACAAGATAATTTTAAAACAACTAAACCAATCAATATATACAGTGGGGAGAACAAGTATTTGATACACTGCCGATTTTGCAGGTTTTCCTACTTACAAAGCATGTAGAGGCCTGTAATTTTTATCATAGGTACACTTCAACTGTGAGAGACGGAATCTAAAACCAAATTCCAGAAAATCACATTTTTAAGTAATTAATTTGCATTTTATTGCATGACATAAGTATTTGATCACCTACCAACCAGTAAGAATTCCGTCTCTCACAGACCTGTTAGTTTTTCTTTAAGAAGCCCTCCTGTTCTCCACTCATTACCTGTATTAACTGCACCTGTTTGAACTTGTTACCTGTATAAAAGACACCTGTCCACACACTCAATCAAACAGATTCCAACCTCTCCACAATGGCCAAGACCAGAGAGCTGTGTAAGGACATCAGGGATAAAATTGTAGACCTGCACAAGGCTGGGATGGGCTACAGGACAATAGGCAAGCAGCTTGGTGTGAAGGCAACAACTGTTGGCGCAATTATTAGAAAATGGAAGAAGTTCAAGATGACGGTCAATCACCCTCGGTCTGGGGCTCCATGCAAGATCTCACCTCGTGGGGCATCAATGATCATGAGGAAGGTGATGGATCAGCCCAGAACTACACGGCAGAACCTGTTCAATGACCTGAAGAGAGCTGGGACCACAGTCTCAAAGAAAACCATTAGTAACACACTACGCCGTCATGGATTAAAATCCTTCAGCACACGCAAGGTCCCCCTGCTCAAGCCAGCGCATGTCCAGGCCCGTCTGAAGTTTGCTAATGACCATCTGGATGATCCAGAGGAGGAATGGGAGAAGGTCATGTGGTCTGATGAGACAAAAATAGAGATTCCATTCGCCGTGTTTGGAGGAAGAAGAAGGATGAGTACAACACCAAGAACACCATCCCAACCGTGAAGCATGGAGGTGGAAACATCATTCTTTGGGAATGCAAAGGGGACAGGACAACTGCACCGTATTGAGGGGAGGATGGATGGGGCCATGTATCGCGAGATCTTGGCCAACAACCTCCTTCCCTCAGTAAGAGCATTGAAGATGGGTCGTGGCTGGGTCTTCCAGCATGACAACGACCCGAAACACACAGCCAGGGCAACTAAGGAGTGGCTCCGTAAGAAGCATCTCAAGGTCCTGGAGTGGCCTAGCCAGTCTCCAGACCTGAACCCAATAGAACATCTTTGGAGGGAGCTGAAAGTCCGTATTGCCCAGCGACAGCCCCAAAACCTGAATCTGGAGAAGGTCTGTATGGAGGAGTGGGCCAAAATCCCTGCTGCAGTGTGTGCAAACCTGGTCAAGACCTACAGGAAACGTATGATCTCTGTAATTGCAAACAAAGGTTTCTGTACCAAATATTAAGTTCTGCTTTTCTGATGTATCAAATACTTATGTCATGCAATAAAATGCAAATTAATTACTTAAAAATCATACAATGTGATTTTCTGGATTTTTGTTTTAGATACCGTCTCTCACAGTTGAAGTGTACCTATGATAAAAATTACAGACCTGTACATGCTTTGTAAGTAGGAAAACCTGCAAAATCGGCAGTGTATCAAATACTTGTTCTCCCCACTGTATATACAGTTGAAGTCGGAAGTTTACATACACCTTAGCCAAATGCATTTAAACTCAGTTTTTCACAATTCCTGACATTTAATCCTAGTAAAAATTCCATGTCTTAGGTCAGTTAGGATCACCACTTTATTTTAAGAATGTGAAATGTCAGAATAATTGTAGAGAGAATTATTTATTTCAGCTTTTATTTCTTTCATCACATTCCCAGTGGGTCAGAAGTTTACATACACTCAATTAGTATTTGGTAGCATTGCCTTTAAATTATTTAACTTGGGTCAAACGTTTCGGGTAGCCTTCCACAAGCTTCCCACAATAAGTTGGGTGAATTTTGGCCCATTCCTCCTGACAGAGCTGGTGTAACTGAGTCAGGTTTGTAGGCCTCCTTGCTCGCACACGCTTTTTTAGTTCTGCCCACACATTTTCTATAGGATTGAGGTCAGGGCTTTGTGATGGCCACTCCAATATCTTGACTTTGTTGTCCTTAAGCCATTTTGCCACAACTTTGGAAGTATGCTTGGGGTCATTGTCCATTTGGAAGACCCATTAGCGACCAAGCTTTAACTTCCTGACTGATGTCTTGAGACGTTGCTTCAATGTATCCACATAATTTTCCTTCCTCATGATGCCATCTATTTTGTGAAGTGCCCCAGTCCCTCCTGCCCCACAGCATGATACTGCCACCCCCGTGCTTCACGGTTGGGATGGTGTTCTTCGGCTTGCAAGTCCCCCCATTTTCCTCCAAACTTAACGATGGTCATTATGGCCAAACAGTTCTATTTTTGTTTCATCAGACCAGAGGACATTTCTCCAAAAAGTAAGATCTTTGTCCCCATGTGCAGTTGCAAACCGTAGTCTGTCTTTTTTATGGCGGTTTTTGGAGCAGTGGCTTCTTCCTTGCTGAGTGGCCTTTTATGTTATGTTTATATAGGACTTGTTTTACTGTGGATATAGATACTTTTGTACCTGTTTCCTCCAGCATCTTCACAAGGTCCTTTGCTGTTATTCTGGGATTGATTTGCACTTTTCGCACCAAAGTACGTTCATCTCTAGGAGACAGAACGTGTCTCCTTCCTGAGCGGTATGATGGCTGCGTGGTCCCATGTTGTTAATACTTGCGTACTATTGTTTGTACAGATGAACGTGGTACCTTCAGGCGTTTGGAAATTGCTCCCAAGGATGAACCAGACTTGTGGAGGTCTACAATTGTTTTTCTGAGGTCTTGGCTGATTTCTTTTGATTGTCCCATGATGTCAAGCAAAGAGGCACTGCGTTTGAAGGAAGGTAGGCCTTGAAATACATCCACAAGTACACCTCCAATTGACTCAAATGATGTCAATTAGCCTATTAGAAGCTTCTAAAGCCATGACATCATTTTCTGGAATTTTCCAAGCTGTTTAAAGGCACAGTCAATTTAGTGTATGTAAACTTCTGACCCACTGGAATTGTGATACAGTGAATTAAATGTGAAATAATCTGTCTGTAAACAATTTTTGGAAAAATTAATTGTGTCATGCACAAAGTAGATGTCCTAACTGACTTGCCAAAACTATAGTTTGTTAACAAGAAATGTATGGAGTGGTTGAAAAACTAGTTTTAATGACTCCAACCTAAGTGTATGTAAACTTCCAACTTCAACTGTGCGTACACACCGAAACCCAATAGAGTGAAAATAATTCCAGTCGCTCTCACAATTGCTCCTGCTTCCCGACTCACTCCCAGCATGCACTCCGACGAGAGAGAGAGAGAGAGAGAGAGAGAGAGAGAGAGAGGGAGAGGAACAGGCTAAGGGATATGGACAGGATAAGAGACAGGGACAGGGTAATTAATGTAACTTGGAGGGGGTTAGGGTTAGTGTGTTTGTGTAACGGGTCATGTCAGTCACAACTGAACGTCGTTTGAATGTCTGTCTGTCTATGTGGCAAGTCAGTGTTCATTTTACTCTGCAATACAATTGTCACCTAAACCCCCTTCCTTCCCTCACACACACACACAGTCCCTCAACCTATGCAGGTGGACGTTTATGAGTCTTGTACTGGAGGCAGAACTGAGCGATTTCACCGTAGATAGGTAAAATTGGCTATATTGTAACAATTTATGAAAACAGATATTTGCTTTTTGGTCTTAATTTAAGGTTAGGGTTAGACATTAGGGTTAGAAGTGTGGTGAAGGTTAGGGTTAAGGTTAGGGTTAGGTTTAGGTTGGCAAGACGGAGCTGCTCTTCCTCCCGGGGAAGGACTGCCCGTTCCATGATCTCGCCATCACGGTTGACAACTCCGTTGTGTCCTCCTCCCAGAGTGCGAAGAGCCTTGGCGTGACCCTGGACAACACCCTGTCGTTCTCCGCTAACATCAAGGCGGTGACCCGATCCTGCAGGTTCATGCTCTACAACATTCGGAGAGTACGACCCTGCCTTACACAGGAAGCGGCACAGGTCCTAATCCAGGCACTTGTCATCTCCCGTCTGGATTACTGCAACTCGCTGTTGGCTGGGCTCCCTGCCTGTGCCATTAAACCCCTACAACTCATCCAGAATGCCGCAGCCCGTCTGGTGTTCAACCTTCCCAAGTTCTCTCACGTCACCCCGCTCCTCCGCACACTCCACTGGCTTCCAGTTGAAGCTCGCATCTGTTACAAGACCATGGTGCTTGCCTATGGAGCTGTGAGGGGAACGGCACCTCCGTACCTTCAGGCTCTGATCAGTCCCTACACCCAAACGAGGGCATTGCGTTCATCCACCTCTGGCCTGCTGGCTCCCCTTCCTCTGCGGAAGCATAGTTCCCGCTCAGCCCAGTCAAAACTGTTCGCTGCTCTGGAACCCCAATGGTGGAACAAGCTCCCTCACGATGCCAGGACAGCGGAGTCAATCACCACCTTCCGGAGACATTTGAAACCCCACCTCTTTAAGGAATACCTGGGATAGGATAAAGTAATCCTTCTACCCCCAAAAAAAAAAAAAAAAAAAAAAAACATTGTAAAGTGGTTATCCCACTGGCAATAGGGTGAATGCACCAATTTGTAAGTCGCTCTGGATAAGAGCGTCTGCTAAATGACGTAAATGTTTAAAATCAGATTGTATGACCTTGTGGCTGTGCCAGCTAGTGACCTCTAAGCAGAGCTGCCTCGAGAACAAGATTCATGACGAAAAACGCTGACCTGCTCAACCGATAGTTTGTTTGTGTGTCCTATCGCCGTTGTGGTCCTGATTTATAGATGTAGGCTAATAGTCGGGTTCAGGATCTTGAGGTGGTCTTTCAGAATATGAAGAGGTGTGTGTGTGTGTGGTAGCATGACGGGTTGCTTTGTGGGCCTGTGGTCTGTGTGTGCGCCATATGCCAAATTCCTGCAAGCCACACACACACACACACACACACACACACACACACGCACACGTCCCATTGAGATCATACAGTATGAAACCCTCTATACACTGCTTGGTAAACTTAATGTCTGGACATGCTTCATACTATACGCAGAATAAGGTATAGTTTAGCCACAGCCTCAGCCTGGAATATACTCACACAAATAAGTCTAGTGACATTTTAAATAACAGACAGTACGTAAACATTAAGAAACGCCACCAAGCAGTGTGCCTACAGAAATGTGTAATGTAAAGCGAGCTAATGTTGTAATACCTCACATTCCAGTTGGTGGTCCATTTTGCTGCCAACATGCTTCTGGGGTCTCCGTTCACTTTTTTATGTCTGCATTTCATAATGTCATTAGACTTATTTGCGTTGGGCTTAATAAGACATTGGTATGTAGTCAGTATGCAGAAACAGAAGATAACATTTTCAAATGTACACGTTTCTGTATTATACATTTGAGTTCCACAACTGGACAGTATGCATTATGGAAGGTTCTAGAGACTTCTCAGTAGTTTCTCTGTAATTACATACCCTTTAACCCTAGCTCCAGGGTTTGGTGTAATGGGACATGTGTGTGTGTGTTGCGTATGTGTGTGTGTACACATTTTACTATACTTGTAAGTATCAGAAGTCCTCATAAGAATCGTAAACCAACTACAATTCAGAGAAGTGAGGACATTTTGCTATTTTAGGCTTAGTGGTTAGGATTAGGGTTAGAATTAGGGTTAGAATTAGGCATTAGGGTTAAGGTTAGGTTTATGGTTAAGGGTTATGTTTAGGTTTAGGGTTATGATTCGGGTTAGGGTTAGGTTTAGGGAAAGTAGGATTTTGAATGGGAATCAATTGTTGGTCCCCAAAAAGTCCTCACAAGTATAGTGATACATAGCTGTGTGTGTGTTTGGTGATCTGGGACATCCTCTGTAAGGGCATGGTATTTGACTAAGCCACGCTTCTGTGAGAGGGTTTTAATAAGTTAAGTGTTTTCATTACCAACTCGATAATAGCTTAGAAAAGGGATTGAAAGACGGGAGGGTCCAGGGGGGACTTAATGTTTATTTACTTGATATTGTGAGCGGTGAACAGTGTGTGTGTGTGTGTGTGTGTGTGTGTGTGTGTGTGTGTGTGTGTGTGTGTGTGTGTGTGTGTGTGTGTGTGTGTGTGTGTGTGTGTGTATTTGTTTGTTTGCGATTGGAGCTGGGGAGGTAGGCATCTGAATGCTTCCAATTAAAGGATGAAAACCCAACTGAACTACAGCTCATTATACTGGGGAGGGAGGGAGGGAGGCAGGGAGATAGGGGGAGGAGCGAGGGAATGGAGGGAGGAAGGGGATAGAGGGAGGAGGGGAGAGGTTTTGGGAAAGGGAAGGATCCATATCTGTCTGCTGAATGTTATGGCTAACATCAAATCACATTAAACTTTATTGAGACCGCATTTAATAAACAGTGCCTGTTGATTCAATAGCTGTCCAGTTAAGTATATGTATGGTCCATAAGCGCTATAAAGCTATGTTGGTATGAATCAGATGTATGTTTATAATGTCAGAGGGTAGTCCCTGTGGCTGAGACGTGTCTGTCTTTATTGGGTTATTTAATGAGGAACACACTACAGCTGCCATACATCCTGCAGGGGGTCTGAGAGGTTTCAGACCATTACAGCAGTGTAGTACTATAGTGGTAGTAGTAGGAGTAATTACTACTTGCAGTACACTCTTTGAAAAAAAGGGTTCCAAAAGGGTTCTTCAGCTGTCCCCATAACAGAACCCTTTTTTGGTTCCAGAGCCCTGTGTACGGTGTGTGTATGTGTGTGTGTGTATGTGTGCGTGTGTATGTGTGCTTGCTCAGAAGCACCCAAACAAAATACATGTGAATTAGCGTCAGAGAGAAGAGGTCCAGCTCGCAGCACCACACTGTCTCCTAGCATCACTCTGTGTGTGTGAGCACATAGCCAGGTCAGTAGACATTCACATGGGCATGGTTAGACCATTACCTGTAACACCATTAGATCCTCATCTTTTATATGGGAGAGATGATAACACAGCAACCACATAACAAGGACGGGAAGTGTAGAAATAGCGCCCATAGAACGGCTCTACCACTTATCAAACTTACATTCAATAAAAATGACAGATCTATGACTCACATTTCTATGTGAATTTAGTCAGGTCACCCACAAAGCTACATATTGCACCTTTAAGTAACTTATGTTTACTTGTGGACTAAAACCCCTGTACCTGATATAATATATGCCATTTAGCAAACAGTTTTATCCAAAGCGATTTACAGTCATGCTTGCATACATTTTCGTATGGGTGGCCCCAACGGGAATCAAACCCACAAATTCTGCCAATGTAAGACTATCACAAATATGTAATGTGTGTGTGTGTGTGTGTGCATGTGTGTGTGTGTGAGAGTGTCAGTCTCCTACCCTGGTGATAGGCATATAGGAGCTCTATGCCTATTGCGTCATGGTGGGAGGTTTGCTAGAGAATAATGCTGCCTTCAGGCTTTAGCCTTTATGTAGCTATAGCAGAGTGGAGAATAATGCTGCCTTCAGACTCCAGGCTTTATACAGGTATAGCAGAGTGGAGAATAATGCTGCCTTCAGACTCCAGGCTTTATACAGGTATAGCAGAGTGGAGAATAATGCTGCCTTCAGACTCCAGGCTTTATACAGGTATAGCAGAGTGGAGAATAATGCTGCCTTCAGACTCCAGGCTTTATACAGGTATAGCAGAGTGGAGAATAATGCTGCCTTCAGACTCCAGGCTTTATACAGGTATAGCAGAGTGGAGAATAATGCTGCCTTCAGACTCCAGGCTTTATACAGGTATAGCAGAGTGGAGAATAATGCTGCCTTCAGACTCCAGGCTTTATACAGGTATAGCAGAGTGGAGAATAAGGCTGCCTTCAGACTCCAGGCTTTATGTAGGTATAGCAGAGTGGAGAATAATGCTGCCTTCAGACTCCAGGCTTTATACAGGTATAGCAGAGTGGAGAATAATGCTGCCTTCAGACTCCAGGCTTTATACAGGTATAGCAGAGTGGAGAATAATGCTGCCTTCAGACTCCAGGCTTTATACAGGTATAGCAGAGTGGAGAATAATGCTGCCTTCAGACTCCAGGCTTTATACAGGTATAGCAGAGTGGAGAATAATGCTGCCTTCAGACTCCAGGCTTTATACAGGTATAGCAGAGTGGAGAATAAGGCTGCCTTCAGACTCCAGGCTTTATACAGGTATAGCAGAGTGGAGAATAAGGCTGCCTTCAGACTCCAGGCTTTATGTAGGTATAGCAGAGTGGAGAATAATGCTGCCTTCAGACTCCAGGCTTTATACAGGTATAGTAGAGTGGAGAATAATGCTGCCTTCAGACTCCAGGCTTTATACAGGTATAGCAGAGTGGAGAATAATGCTGCCTTCAGACTCCAGGCTTTATACAGGTATAGCAGAGTGGAGAATAATGCTGCCTTCAGACTCCAGGCTTTATACAGGTATAGCAGAGTGGAGAATAATGCTGCCTTCAGACTCCAGGCTTTATACAGGTATAGCAGAGTGGAGAATAATGCTGCCTTCAGACTCCAGGCTTTATACAGGTATAGCAGAGTGGAGAATAATGCTGCCTTCAGACTCCAGGCTTTATACAGGTATAGCAGAGTGGAGAATAAGGCTGCCTTCAGACTCCAGGCTTTATACAGGTATAGCAGAGTGGAGAATAATGCTGCCTTCAGACTCCAGGCTTTATGTAGGTATAGCAGAGTGGAGAATAATGCTGCCTTCAGACTCCAGGCTTTATACAGGTATAGCAGAGTGGAGAATAATGCTGCCTTCAGACTCCAGGCTTTATACAGGTATAGCAGAGTGGAGAATAATGCTGCCTTCAGACTCCAGGCTTTATACAGGTATAGCAGTGTCAGGAAGAGTGAAGGTGAATGGCTTTTACCTTCAGTCATCATTCTTTTTGATGTCATGAATATGGAGAGAGAGGGGGAGTGAGAACAGAAAGGGTTGTGTCCTGTCCTTGTGCGTGTGTGTGTGTGTGTGTCCAGTATCTACATGTTTGTTTGTGCAGATGAACATAATGTATGTTTGTGTGTGTATTTGTGTGTGTGTGTGTTTCTTCATTTATTGCTGTGTGTGTCTGCAGGCTGTAGGTTTGGTTTCTTTCTTTTTCTCACTCCTCTCTCTCTCTCTCTCTCTCTCTCTCTCTCTCTCTCTCTCTCTCTCTCTCTCTCTCTCTCTCCTCGCTCTCTGTCTCTCAGTTTCTCTCTCTCTCTCTCTCTCTCTCTCTCTCTCTCTCTCTCTCTCTCTCCCTCTCCCTGTCTCTCAGTTTCTCTCTCTCTCTCTCTCTCTCTCTCTCTCTCTCTCTCTCTCTGTCTCTCAGTTTCTCTCTCTCTCTCTCTCTCTCTCTCTCTCCCTCTTTCTCTCTCTCTCTCTGTCTCTCTCTCTCTCTATCTCTCGCTGTCTCTCTCTCTATATATATATATCTCTCTCTGATCAACTTGGTTAATGAGTTCTGCGTTTGTCTTTCTTCTTCTGCTAAACCAAACAAGCAAACAAAGTCAGGCAGGAGAAAGACCTTTTTGTTTGTTCAGTCGACTCTTAGAAGCTTTATCGCTCTGAACAGAGAGCTTCAGAGTGCTCAAATAGACACAAAACCAGTGTGTGTGTTCAGTGTGTGTGTGTTCAGTGTGTGTGTATATATATTAGCTTCTCCATTGTTTGTTTTACGTACGCTACCATCGGAATCAACCACAGCCTATTTCAGGTCCACAGTCCTGTGCATTGTGTAGATGTAGTAATGTCAACCAATATAAATGACTTAACTGAAATAACTTAACCACCTTTCTCCTTCTCTTTTTCTCTCTTTCTCTCTTTTTCGTAGGATCCCTCCTTCTCACTCCTGCTCCATGACAAGCTCCAGGTGCCCAACAGCTCACGGCGGGCGTGGAACGAGCGTGACAGTCGCTGTGACGTGTGTTCCACTCATCTTACCCAGCTGAAACAGGAGGCAGTCCACATGGTGCTGACCATGGACCAGTGGGACCTGTCCCCCAGCTCGCCCCCCATCATGCCCAGCGGCAGTGGCCTTCCACAGGGCCCCACAGCCCCACGGGACTGGGCCTACCTCCTTTCAGCCTCAGCAGCCTACCCCCATCCACACCCACACCACCCTACCATGCCTCCAACCTCCTCTAGTGCATCATCCTCAAACCCCAGCCACACAGCCTCCAACCCCTGCCAAGGTGCAGAATCTGTGGGGCAAACATCCGCCCAGGCAGCCTCTTCAGCTCTAGCCCCGGCCTCCTCATCACCAGCTCCATCCTCTGTGCACCAGGGAGGATACCCCCGCCATGGGTCCAAGCCCAGCTCCCTAGGGGTCGGCCTGGGGATTGAGAGGAGAAACGGCTCCCCGGCACACAGCAGTAAAGCCACCGGTGTTCAGCCGGCTCAGCCGCCCCACAGCCCCGGTAATAACGGGAACGGTTCTGGTAGCGGAGCGTTACTGAGCACGGCAGCCCTGCAGGCTCACCAGTACATGTCCCGCACCAATGGAGGAGGAGTCACACTCTACCCCTACCAGGTATGCTGTGTGTGTGTGTGTGTGTTGTGTGTGTGATAGACATTTTGAAATGCCAGTAGATAGAACTGGGGGGGGATACAAAGAAAATGAAATGGTTCTGTTTTCAAAAAGTATGTAACTGGAAAGAGGGTTGGCACAAAACAACATGTGGAATTGTTATGTTCCGTGTCTGACTTTAGGGCCCATTTTGACAGGGATTGACCTTATTTTTCAAAATGTCTCCCCCAATTTGTTGACAAAAGGGATGTCTCCCTACCACCCTTTGTCCCTCACCTCTCAACTCCCTCTCACCCCCTGTCCCTCACCTTTCATCTCTCTCCCACCCCCTGTCCCTCACCACTCATCTCCCTACCACCCTTGTCCCTCATCTCCCACCCCCACCCCCCACCCCCTGTCCCTCACTTCTCATCTCCCTCCCACCCTGTCCCTCACCTCTCATCTCCCTTCCACCCCTGTCCCTCACCTCTCATCTCCCACCCCCACCCCCTGTCCCTCACCTCTCATCTCCCTTCCACCCCCTGTCCCTCACCTCTCATCTCCCACCCCCACCCCCTGTCCCTCACTTCTCATCTCCCTCCCACCCCTGTCCCTCACCTCTCATCTCCCTCCCACCCCCCTGTCCCTCACCTCTCTCATCTCCCACGTCCACCCCCTGTCCCTCACCTCTCATCTCCCTCCCACCCCCTGTCCCTCACCTCTCATCTCCCACCCCCACCCCCTGTCCCTCACCTCTCATCTCCCTCCCACCCTTGTCCCTCACCTCTCATCTCCCACCCCCACCCCCTGTCCCTGTCCCTCACCTCTCATCTCCCTCCCACCCCCTGTCCCTCACCTCTCATCTCCCACCTCCACCCCCTGTCCCTCACCTCTCATCTCCCTCCCACCCCTGTCCCTCACCTCTCATCTCCCTTCCACCCCCTGTCCCTCACCTCTCATCTCCCACCCCCACCCCCTGTCCCTCACCTCTCATCTCCCTCCCACCCCCTGTCCCTCACCTCTCATCTCCCTACCCCCTCATCTCCCTACCCCCTCTTCTCCCCTGTTCCCCTCATCTCCCTACCCCCTCATCTCCCTACCCCCTCATCTCCCCTGTTCCCCTCATCTCCCCTGTTCCCCTCATCTTCCCACCCCCCACCCCCTGTCCCTCACTTCTCATCTCCCTCCCACCCCTGTCCCTCACCTCTCATCTCCCTCCCACCCCCTGTCCCTCACCTCTCATCTCCCACCCCCACCCCCTGTCCCTCACCTCTCATCTCCCTCCCACCCCCTGTCCCTCACCTCTCATCTCCCACCCCCACCCCCTGTCCCTCACCTCTCATCTCCCTCCCACCCTTGTCCCTCACCTCTCATCTCCCACCCCCACCCCCTGTCCCTCACCTCTCATCTCCCTCCCACCCCTGTCCCTCACCTCTCATCTCCCTCCCACCCCCTGTCCCTCACCTCTCATCTCCCTCCCACCCCTGTCCCTCATCTCTCATCTCCCTACCCCTCATCTCCCTACCCCCTCTTCTCCCCTGTTCCCATCATCTCCCTACCCCCTCATCTCCCTACCCCCTCATCTCCCCTGTTCCCCTCATCTCCCCTGTTCCCCTCATCTCCCTACCCCCTCATCTCCCCTGTTCCCCTCATCTCCCTACCCCCTCATCTCCCCTGTTCCCCTCATCTCACCTGTTCCCCTCATCTCCCCTGTTCCCCTCATCTCCCCTGTTCCCCTCATCTTCCTACCCCCTCATCTCCCCTGTTCCCCTCATCTTCCTACCCCCTCATCTCCCCTGTTCCTCTCATCTTCCTACCACCTCATCTTCCTACCCCCTCATCTCCCCTGTTCCTCTCATCTCCCCTGTTCCTCTCATCTCCCTACTGCCTCATCGACCTCCCCCCTGTTCCCCTCTCCCTCCCTCACCCCCCCATCCTCTTGTCTCTCACTCTCACTCCCCTGTCCCCGACACTCCTAACCCTTCTTCACCTCCCCTGTCCCCTACACTCCTAACCCTTCTTCACCTCCCCTGTCCCCTACACTCCTAACCCTTCTTCACCTCCCCTGTCCCCTACACTCCTAAC